>NC_050178.1:29565647-29610647 GCF_008315115.2 Sander lucioperca
AGAGAGACAACAGTAGAGAGTTGTATGTAGAGAGACAACAGTAGAGAGTAGTATGTAGAGAGACAACAGTAGAGAGTTGTATGTAGAGAGACAACAGTAGAGAGTAGTATGTAGAGAGACAACAGTAGAGAGTAGTATGTAGAGAGACAACAGTAGAGAGTAGTATGTAGAGAGACAACAGTAGAGAGTAGTATGTAGAGAGACAACAGTAGAGTAGTATGTAGAGAGACAACAGTAGAGAGTAGTATGTAGAGAGACAACAGTAGAGAGTAGTATGTAGAGAGACAACGGTAGAGAGTAGTATGTAGAGAGACAACAGTAGAGTAGTATGTAGAGAGACAACAGTAGAGAGTAGTATGTAGAGAGACAACAGTAGAGAGTAGTATGTAGAGAGACAACAGTAGAGAGTTGTATGTAGAGAGACAACAGTAGAGAGTAGTATGTAGAGAGACAACAGTAGAGAGTAGTATGTAGAGAGACAACAGTAGAGAGTAGTATGTAGAGAGACAACGGTAGAGAGTAGTATGTAGAGAGACAACGGTAGAGAGTAGTATGTAGAGAGACAACGGTAGAGAGTAGTATGTAGAGAGACAACGGTAGAGAGTAGTATGTAGAGAGACAACGGTAGAGAGTAGTATGTAGAGAGACAACGGTAGAGAGCAGTATGTAGAGAGACAACGGTAGAGAGCAGTATGTAGAGAGACAACGGTAGAGAGCAGTATGTAGAGAGACAACGGTAGAGAGTAGTATGTAGAGAGACAACAGTAGAGTAGTATGTAGAGAGACAACAGTAGAGAGTAGTATGTAGAGAGACAACAGTAGAGAATAGTATGTAGAGAGACAACAGTAGAGAGTAGTATGTAGAGAGACAACAGTAGAGTAGTATGTAGAGAGACAACAGTAGAGAGTAGTATGTAGAGAGACAACAGTAGAGAGTAGTATGTAGAGAGACAACAGTAGAGAGTAGTATGTAGAGAGACAACAGTAGAGAGTAGTATGTAGAGAGACAACAGTAGAGAGTAGTATGTAGAGAGACAACAGTAGAGAGTAGTATGAAGAGAGACAACAGTAGAGAGTAGTAAAACTGTACAGGTCTTCGTGCTGTAAGTCAAACGGTCTCTTCTTCATGTTGGAGGACAGAAATTAGATTTCAAAAGGCTTTATATCCAATCAAAGAGAAGAAAGTCTTTTATTGTGAAGGTCAACATTCAAAAATCTCTAACTTATTAAATATCCGCTTTATAAAAGAGCTTCTTTCAACAGAGGACGTCCGGTAAATGCCCCGCACGGATCAATTATTTTGTGTTAACACCCCCAGCAGGTGACATTTTCACCAAGTGGATGTCTCATTTTGGAACAAAAGGTTATGTGGGAGCAGCGTGTTCTTCATTATTGAGTGGATTTAAAAGATAGTCACAGAGAGAAGACAAGTTAAATCCACACAGCTGCTCCTATTCATGGGTACAGCTGGCCATATTTGTGTCCGACACAAAATAGATACATAAAGCTAGGCTACAGATACGCAAGTTTTTAGATACAGGCATGGCAACAATACATCTCATGCCTCCAATCCACTAGAAGACTTTGAACAGCGATGAAAAGTTATTTTACTATCTTTTTTTTTTTTTTTACATTTGTCACTTTTTTTTCCTTTAACATTTTTTTCTTTTTTATGTTTTTGTCGGTAAAACTTCACACATGAATACCCTTTGATAATAATAGTTAGTTGCAGCCCGTACCAACGTAGGATCACATCTTCAGAGCCAGATCGAGCACACAGCCTCAGAGAACTGGTATTACCGGGTCATTTCCTCGGCCTTCTGACAGCTGAGGAGTAAATAATGTTTCTGATTCAAAGCGTCCAGCGGTGCAGCAGTAATTCAGAGTGCAGCCAGTGAGAAACGGTCAGACCATACAGCGGATAAATCTGCATGTAAGACAAAGAACAAAGCATATAAGGGCACAGCGGAAGCCATTGTTTCCTCGGTCCCAACAGATCTGTACAATACTCATCTGGGACCGAACCCCCGGCTACACCAGCTAATTAACGCTTTCATTATTTCTACATCTGCGTTTGAAGCTGATGATCCTTTTTGTCTTGTTCTCTCATAATGTCACCCCTTTATTATTCCAATCCGCTCTTCCTTCCTTCCTTCCTTCCGTCTTGCCTTCCTTACTTCATTACTTCATGCCTTCATTCTGTCTTTCCTTCCTTCCTTCCTTCCTTCTGTCTTTCCTTACTTACTTCCTTCCTTATTTCATTCCTTAATTCTGTCTCTCCTTCCTTCCTTCCTTCATTGTACCTTTCCTTCCTTCCTTCCGTCTTTCCTTCCTTACTTCATTCTGCCTTTCCTTTCTTCCTTCCACCTTTCCTTCCTTCCTTCCTTCCTTGCTTCTGCCTTTCCTTCCTTCCTTCCGTCTTTCCTTCCTTACTTCATTCCTTCATTGTCTTTCCTTCCTTCCTTCATTCTACCTTTCCTTCCTTCCTTCCTTCCTTCCTTCCTTCCTTCCTTCATTCTGCCTTTCCTTCCTAACTTCGTTCCTTCTGTCCTTCCTTTCTTCCTTCTATCCTTCCTTCCTTCATTATAGGGTTATTATAGCTATTCATAATATAATGTTTCCAGAGCAAAGTATTCTTTGGCCACGGTAAACATCTGTCGGTTCAACTACTTTGGTCTCGCATAGCCAGTCCCTCCTCCACAGCGCTGCGGAGGAAGGACTGGCTAGTCCTCACAGCATTCTGGGATGAGAGAAAAACATTTCATTAAACCAGGGGTCTCCAACAAGGAGTTGGCGAGTAGGTTTCCTGTAGCTCGCCAATAGGTTGACAAACTGAGACAACATGACCCCGATATTTAAAGTGAGGTAGCTAACTTTGTGGCCCATAGAAGTGTTAAGTGGTCATGTTTTCTTGGACCCTGATGGGAATATTTTCAGTGATGTAGATAACTTTGTGGGCCATAGAATATATAAAATAGTCATGAACCTTAACGTGATGTGAAGATTTTTCATAAGCTTTGGGTTTTGCAATTTCATACATGTACAAACAGTAGCTTCATTCAGCTTATGTGTGTTATGTTTTCAGATGAAGAAAGGTTGGAGACCCCTGCTTTAAACCAATCCCAATGGTCTTGGGCGGCGCTAAGCTCCAGGCGCAGTGATGGTGGCTCTGCTTAATAGTCTCAGGAAGGAACTTGTTTTGTTGGAACATTTTCACCCTGCAAAAGAAAACTCCTCATCCAATATTAAATGAAGTTAACTGCTGACTTATTTGTACATGTGTACATCGGGAAGCCAGCTCTGGAATTGAAATGGCTGTCGAGTGTGTGATTTTTTTTGCGCTGCTGGTGTGAATTAGCCTGACGTCGTCATACTCAGATTCTAGTCAGAATATTGATCATCTGTCCATCATCGTATAAAGCCCGCCCTGACAATTTGATTGGTCCAAACCGCTCTGGTTCGAGCATAGTTGCTCCACAACGGATGAAGTCCAGACTGAACTTCCTGACCTCAAACGTTGTGGGCGGGGCTAAGTTCGGCTGGCATCCAGGCTAGGTGTAAATAGTTTTGATGCAAAATATTCACAGCCGATTATTTTGCATATTTGCATCGCTTATTCGCCATGCCCCGAGTGTGTAACAGCCTTGAGGCAGGACATTCCTTCGCCATCCTGGAACACAGCAGCTCTTTTTTTTTTTAAATGACCCCAAATCGGTTCCGACCCAGAGCGTCAAAAAGTGACAGCGAGACTCCAGACCAAGCATCGGTGTTTGACTCGCTGGGAATGAGAACGAACCTAGCTAGACTGTGTTGTCACTGCTGGGAGTCTGGTGGGTTTGGTGATGGGGATTTCGGGGCTGTTTCATGTTCAACAAAAAGGATCTTACTCTTTAACAAAAGATGTTTCCCCGAATCCACCGGAGTTTAGAACGCCGACACAAAGAAAGAGGAAGAGGACGGACATCCGGCGGCACCGGAGCGATCCAGTAAATGACACGTCGTCGATATAGACTACTTTGGTCCAGACTGACATTTCTCAGCTATTCACAGGATTGCCATCGAATTTTGTACAGACGGAATGAGGATGAACTGTAATAAACTTTGGTGATCCTCTGACTTTTCATCAGGTCAACATTTTAATGTGTCCAATACTTTAGTGTATGACCAAATACCTGCAGAACTAAAGACATGTTAGGTCACATCATCATCATCTCTCCCTCTCTCCTTCGCTTGCTGTCTGTCAGCTGCTCACATTTTTCACCTTCTTCTAAAATATTAGAAACACTAAAGCAGAACCAGGAAAACCCAACACGTTGTAAATACTTTCAAACACCTGCAGAACCAACCCCTTCTCACTTTGACCTCAGCTTTATCACCGGCTCTCAGCGTCAGATAACGCCGCATAGAGCACCCTTTAAAAAGAGGCAAATTTGGGTTTTCCCAGAATACCAGGGTTAGATAATCATCACCAATCAGAGGCAGAGTAAAGGTCTTTACACACCAGGGACAGTTTTGTTTTTGTCACGAGTACTTTCACACAGAACGTGAATATTACACAGTGATAAAGCGGCGTAATTTATTTTCAAAACAAGGTTGATTTTTCGGAGCTTTTGCGACACAAATAAAGACATCAACCAATCACGTTATGTTGTTTACTTATGAGGATCATCATTCAGCAACACGGAGACTGCTCTCTGACCTACAGGTGAAATGAACTGGACTGAAGGACTATAATGACAGTTTTCCTTCAGGTTAATTACACACTCACAACTCTGCATCATCTCCTCAACTGCAATCACACCAGACACAACTCACAATAATTACACGGCTGCTTTGTCTGCCAACTGTAATTCATTATTTTCACCTCATCATGTCAGTGATCTGAGAGTTTGTTTCTCAATACACTTCGTGTTCAAAGCTTTGTCACGTTTCTTACTGACGTTTCAGATGATTTGGCTTCTTTTCTTCAGTGGGAGAGTGTGAACATGTAGCATTTGTGTGCAGTCTGTCTGCAGGGTTTGGAGACAACAGCGATAGCTCAGGCAAAGCAACAGGCAGCTACAGAGAACGAAGAAGAAGAAGCAGCTCTGCTGCAAAATAAAATATAAATATAGCCGCAATCCCAGGTTTAAACCTTTTCTCGGCCAACTGAAGAAAAGCTGCTTCGTAAACTTCAGGGTTTAAAACTTATATTGAGTTGGTCCTTCTGGGTTTGAACCCTAACTTGAATTTCACGATACATACGTCACTTCAAAAATCAAAAAAATCAAAAGGAATGCTATTTTTCCCATGAGGGAACTTCCTTTGTGGTGCGGGGCACATACAGACACAACATACAACAATACAGTCAATAATCATACATGAGAAATAAATAAATACTTAAAAATACTACAAACAGGGCTTGGCATTAGCATCTGCCAACCCACACACACACACACCCTCCCATTTTAGAAAGTACAATATTTCTCTCTGAAATGTAGCGGAGTAGAAGTAGAAAGTGGCATGAAAAGTACCTCAACATTTGGAATGAAGTACAGTATAGGAAGAGAGGGTTTCTGGAAGATTGACCCAGTTTATTTTAAGATCTTTTTAACACCTCATGAATCCACTTGTGTCATACTTTGATCAAACTGGCCGAAGAATCAAAGGACGAAGGAGAGAACCAGCAGGGACCATGTGGCTTTGAATTATTTATTATTATATCTCTTTTTTTTCATGCTTCCCTGCAGAATATAGACATAATTACGAATGATGTAACTAACTAAGAATCTCTCTCACTCGTCCGTCCCGGCAAAGTTTAACAGCGATTAATAGATTATGAAAAATAGTCAGAATATTTCAAGAAAAAAAGTCTAAATATTTCAAGAAAGAAAGTCATAATATTTCAAGAAAAGAAGTCGGAATATTTCAAGAAAACAAGTTAACAAAAGCAGGATTTATTCATCCCATATCGTGTTGATCTTTATGGATCATGGATCATATCGGGGGTGACATTAATCAGGGTTCAAAATGAGACCAAACCTCAGTTTTTTAAAGGCCAAAATGTGTCCTGCAACAGACGAGGTAAGGCGTGTTTTCAGCCAAGCTGACCGGCCGGTTAAGAGGAGTCAGCAGACGCTATAAATCATAAACATATCGCCTTTACGTGTCCAGTATCCGCTGGTTGTCTAAAGTGTGTGTGAGTCCAATATTCTCTCTCTGTTAGCTGTTTTTGGAGGGAAATCTGTCTCTTTAGCTGCTAAATGCTCCGATATGTTCACCAGCTGGTCTCTGACGGTACGTGTCCACAGAGGTGTAAATATAGATTATAGTTAAGTTAGTTTTTGCACATTATGAGCTGATGAGCTTCCTCGTCGCTGTGGTGACAGAGTTGGACTGACATCACTGCCGGCAGCAGGCAGGACTGAATATATAAGACCTTGTAAATGTAATGCAAGACGTTTTAAAAGTCTTCCCAGAACCTGCAGACACACAGTTATATATCTTATCCTCCATTCCTCCAACATGAGCAGAAATATCCTCTGCCCAATGATAATACGCAGGACACTGGCTGGGGTATCGGATGATGTTCCACAGACTTAACACAACATAGTGATGCGTGGAATAATAATAATAATATCGGATATTACTTATAATGCAGAATGTAGCCTTATAGAAATCCTACCTACCCTTTTGGAAAAGTCATTCATATTCATTAATGCGCTTTTATTTTTAGTCACGTAGGAGTGAAACTCTCCCAGCAACGGGCAACACAGTGAGTCAAGATCAAAAGTCCTTTCTAACTCCAGAAACAGCAAAGGAAGTTACCCGGGAAGCTGCCAGCCAATCATAGCTGCTAAATGTGTTTTTGAAATGCATCTTGACCTCGAAAAATGTGTCTGATTGCTGCCCTGCTTCCCTTCGGAGTCTGTTTTTATCTTTTTCTGCAAAATCGGAGCCTGCAGCGGGCCATCACTTCCATCTGGAAGGTAATAAAAGGCAGATACGAGGGCGTAGTTTCAATGACTCGGCATTTTTGTTGTGGCACTGCAAAGAATATAGGTCAGACCATCAGACAGTGTGTGTCCAAGAGTTTGTGTGGTATCCAAAAATATAGTTTACAGTCCCAGAAAGTGGCGAAGCAGGCGCAGAGCTGCAGTTTCAGAAGTGAGGGGGGATGATTTTTATTTAAAGACTCTCTCCCATTTGTCTCCACATCACAGATTCCAAGTAGCCTACATTTCATTTATGATTGATGGACTGACATTTCCATAAACTGTTCCATACTGTTGTACTGCTGCATCTCGCCCAATGGGAGAGCGGCTAACATTTTAACTGGCCACATGGAGGCGGAGCCAATCAAGTGTGTGTGTGTGTGTGTGTGTGTGTGTGTGTGTGTGTGTGTGTGTGTGTGTGTGTGTGTGTTTTTGTGTGTAAAAAAAGCAAAATACTTTTTAAGCCACAATGGTACAACAAGAAACGTCACTTTACTTCCTGCAGAATTAGGACAAAAACTGAAACGTAGTCAGTGATATTGTGCAGTCTGACACAGACTGAGAGCATCTAACACAGTGTGACATAAAATAAACTCAGTCTGTTAAGGGTCCCGTAGTGTCTGCTGCACCTGGGAGCCCTGCAGGAGGGAGCAGGAGCGCCACACAGAAAATCCACCGGGGATCCCCCCTGCAGGGACCCGTTTACTGTCACCTAAACTGAGCATCACTCCGACTGTTAGCTACATTTCTCAGACTCATTTTTAACAGGCTAAATTGTGCGCTGCTCAGAATTCAGCCGGATAGTTCACACAGAATGATGTAAAGAATGTTTGACCCATGTCTGATGTTAAGCACTTTAAACTGTTTTTCCTGAGCCGAGCGGGAAGTGTTTCCTCCCCGGCAAGCACATCCTGCCTGCAGTCAGTTAGCCACGCCGGCTAACAGGATCAGCTTCGGGTTGAATGGAGAGTCTTTGTGTCATGCTACTGGGTCGCAAACTCTGCAGCTTACATTCCTATCAGTGTGGCGTTCTGCAGCTTCAAGGCTAAGCCAAAGTAAACCCGTGAGTTCAACTTCCAGCGAAGCTCACAGTGAGCCGACACAACATGAGTCACTGGCTGAATCATCCAGGGAGTCAGAGGAAGAAGTGGTCAGATAACAAAAACTCCTGACATCAACTTCTTGACAGATATCATGACATCCATGCTGCTGTGGACCAAAGCAACGTTCTAAAAGTTGGGTTTATTTTCCCAAAAACAAAAGTTCAACAAAGCAAATGAAGCCAAAGCGTTACAGGGCCCTAAAGATATCAACACAACTCTAGGGCCGGGTCCCGAACCTCGATACTTTTTAGGCACCGATTGAATTGCCTCCATAATATTTGACCTTAGTAAATCTCTTCAGCTTCAGTGAGCCAATCAGCACGCAGCATGCTTCTACCAAGATCTAATAATGTCTGTGATTGGCTGTCTAACGTTACACGTCGTACAGACACGCAGGAAGAACTCTACGTTACACAGAGTAATATCTAGTAATATCTCTTCTTAAACTGCAAAGACAAAGTGATTATAGTTTTCAACTATTAAATTAATCTCCAACTACTTGAGTCATTTTGTATGTACACAGTGAAACCTGTGTGATTTCAGCTTGTTAAACGTGAATATTTTCTAGTTTCATCTGGCTTTGGACAGTTTTAGATGCTTTTTTGATGTTTTTTTATACGCTTTTTGGCTCTTTGTCGATGCTTTTGTGTAAACTTTGTGCCACTATAACAATTATTTGACATTTTCTCTGCTTTTTTGGATGCTTTTTAAAATTAATTTTAAATTAAATTTATGTTTTTTAATGCTTTTTTTGTTTTTTTCTTACGTTTTTCGGCACTTTTTTTTTTTATTTTTTTTTTACACTTTTTAATGCGGTTTTTTTTTTTTTTTAACTTTTTTAACGGTGTCAGTGGACACTTTTTAAAATGCTTTTGACACTTTTTTTTTTTCCATCTTAAAATTCCCTGATTCCAGCTTGTTAAATGTGAATATGTTCTAGTTTCTTCTCTCCTCTGATTAAATTCTGATAATTTCAGGGACTTACAGAACCACTGCAAACATCAAGCTCCTACCAAGATGATTTTAGATAATGCCCATTGATTATACAGTCATTGATCATGGACATAAACAACGCATCTAACCCTGGCTCAACCTCTGATACTGATCTATTAAAACCCTTTAGCCATTAGATGCATTTGGTCTGCTATCATCTGCAAACATAGTTTATCTTTAAATATTAAATACCTGAAATAATGCTGTATATATTCTATAAATATAAATACAAAATATGTTAGGCCGATTTGCACGAGATTAGGATCACAGACAACATCCATAATTACTACAAATGACCAGAGGTCACCAAGTAATACTAATATCCTGTGTAAATATGGCTTTAGTGTCTTTGAAACCATTCCTCATCTTCAGCTGCTTCTTAGATCCTTCTTCTTTTCCGAGCCAGACCTGAGTAACTACGGAGCTTTTCAAAGCTTTGGCTTCTTCCAGGCCGAGCTAACTCTCACCGGTTGAAAGCTGATTTTGAAAAGAATTTATTTTGGCCAGGAAGCTTCTGAATTTAATGGTGGCCGAGGTCAGGAAGTTAATAACAGACCTTTTAAAGCCGTTTCTCCCCGGGAGCTCAAAGTGTTTCTTCTCTCCCATATTTTTCAAAGCTCGCAGCATTGAAGACGCCACAGCTTTCAGTGGTAGTGTGAAGCCCAAAACATTTTTTTTTTTAAAAACACAGTGAACTCAAGGTGTGTGAGAATAAACAAAAATACATTTTATTTTCAGTTAGTTGCCTCAGACTGTCCTGATATTTTTGTTATTAAAAAGCATGAATGGGATGAACTGTTTCTCTGAATAACATCCTTATTCCTCCAAGAGGCCCTGTAGATAATCTCTCTCCAGGAAAACTCTAAATCTTCTATGTAGATTATATTCCAGGGTTAAATGTTAATGTTCTATTTCACTTGTCTGGTTAGACAGGAGAGAAGAAACTAGAAAATATTCACATTTAACAAGCTGCAAATAGAGAAGTCTTAATAGTTGACAACTAATTGTCTGATCGAATAATCTTTTGCAGCTCTAATGTGTCCTTCACACGAATGTTGCAGAACATTTTGAGGGAAAACAGGTCAGATATGGAGGAGAACCAGAGGGAGGGAATCCAACAGAAAGCTTGAAACACTCAGTGGGATGAAATGGGAGGGTAATTATTTCCCCCTGCGATAGAAAAGTAATCTGTTCCACAGCTGTTCTCGCTTCATTACGCCCTTGATGTTCCTTAATGGCCTAGTTGGCTCCGGAGTCGCACTACAAACGCATCAGGGCTTCACTCTCTGGACCCCCCCCCCCCCAGCTGGATCATGGGTCGGGTCAAAGCCAGAAAAAGATTTTTACACTACATGTAGGGCAGAGAATGCGGGGGGGGGGGACGACGACGACTGATGAATGAATTATGAAGTTTTTCCATCCTTCTGTTTTTTTTCTCATTATTAAGGATGTAGTCTCATATAGATTCCAGCTGTTGGATTTGTGGCTGTTCTTTGTTACAAATGATATTTACTTTAACTGGATAGTTCTAAGTTTTTGACCAAACAGGCAATTTAAAGAGGTCATCAGGAGGGTTGTCAGGCTTAAAACGAGCCTTTGGGGGGACCCATTAAGCAATAAGTAAGCGGGGGATCTCTAATTTGAGCATGGTACTGTACATATTAATGGTGGAAACATCTTTATGAATGTGGAAAAGAAGACAAGATTCAGGAGGCAGATGGAAGTTAAAAAAGGAAAACATTTGAGCGTGTAACACGTCATTTCCTGCCTTCTGGTATATTTTTATGAACCGATTTATGATGGAAATGTCTTTATTTATGTCAATTCAAAATATAAAAATATAATGCAGTATTATTTATATATATATATTATAACCCTAACCCTATATTAGTATATTAGTAATCAGGCTTTCACATTAGGGACCTGAGCCAGACCAGAGTACACCTGACTCCAAAGTGCAGACTCCTCAGATCTCTGCAGGGTAAATCCAGACAGCTAGCTAGACTATCTGTCCAATCTGAGTTTTCTGTTGCACGACTAAAACTACTTTTGAACGTCCACACGTTCCACCAAAACAAGTTCCTTCCTGAGACTATTTAGCAGAGGCACATTGGCTCCATCCGGAGCTTAGCACCGCCCAAGACGATTGTGATTGGTTTAAAGTAATGCCAATAAACCAGAGCAGGTTTTGCTGTGAGGACTAGACAGACCTTCCTTTGCAGCGCTGTGGAGGAAGGTCTGGACATGCCAGACTAAGTCCGGTAACATAACAGCCTGACTCTGGATGGTAAAACGGAGATCCCATTAGCGCTAACTTCACCCTTCTTTGGGGGACACGAAAGAACTCTCTATGCAGGAAAAACTGCCACCATCCCACACTCTCTTGTTTTACTGTCTTCTGACAAAACAAAGAATCAATGAATCGAGAAAATAATCAGCAGGTTCATTGATAATAAAAATGTCAACGCATCGACCCCTTTCTCAGTAATTCTCCCATCAAGTCTTATGTTTCTGTCTCTCTGTTTTGTCTTTCCTTCCTTCCCTTCCTCCCTCCCTCCCATTAGGCCATGACAGCGGTCGACTCAGCACGTTGACGAGAAGATAGAGGCTTATTAAATCTCTGCACATTACCGAGCACACCCCACTACTGTTAGCCATGAATTTTAGCGAGCATGAGAGCTAAATAAAAGCCCCCCTCCCTCATCTCTCTTATAAAAACAGACAGCAGCTTTTAGCAGTAAAAGCGTTGTTTAATTGAGAGGGTGGTTCATCACTAGAGGTGTAGCAGGGTTTGCTTTGGTAATGGGAGTCAGTGGGCGGAATGGAGGCTCCAGCTCATTAGCTACATACACTCTGTTTTAACTTCAACATATGTGGTCACTTTCATTTTGATAATGGCACATCAGGGTTGTTTGTTTTGAAGGAAAACAGATGTAGAATCAGGACTCGGTTCACTAAAACACGGACTGCGACATTAATTATTCCTGCCCATAACGGGACAGTTACTCACGACATGATTAGGAAATTTAAAGTGCTCATTATGCTTTTTCCCTTTCCTTTATTGTGTTATATATCTTTCTTTGTGCACGTTATAGGTTTACAAAGTGAAAAAGCCCAAAGTCCCCCCCAAAGGGACTTACCATCTCCAACAGAAAACACTGTTCACAAACTGCTCCAAACAGCTCTATTGTAGTCCAGCCTTTACTTCAGAGACAAACTAGTAGTCCTTACCTAGGTACTGTCAGGGCCCTCATACTCTGCTTCTGACTGGCTAGTAGTCCTTACCTAGGTACTGTCAGGGCCCTCATACTCTGCTTCTGACTGGCTAGTAGTCCTTACCTAGGTACTGTCAGGGCCCTCATACTCTGCTTCTGACTGGCTAGTAGTCCTTACCTAGGTACTGTCAGGGCCCTCATACTCTGCTTCTGACTGGCTAGTAGTCCTTACCTAGGTACTGTCAGGGCCTTTATACTCTGCTTCTGACTGGCTAGTAGTCCTTACCTAGGTACTGTCAGGGCCCTTATACTCTGCTTCTGACTGGCTAGTAGTCCTTACCTAGCTACTGTCAGGGCACGCCCTCATACTCTGCTTCTGACTGGCTAGTAGTCCTTACCTAGCTACTGAGCATGTGTGACTCCCAACAAAGATGGAACAGAAGTGAGAGGTCTCACTCTGTAGCTAAAACAGAGAGCTCAACACACAGGGTGAAAAGAGGAGCTGCAGCAATGTGCAGTACAACAAACATATGATGTTTTCTGAACATTAAACCACATAAACCTATTCTGGTACAACCTCTAAATAACAATTATGAACCTGAAAATGAGCATAATATGAACACTTCAAAGGTGCAACACTTTCAGAGCTGAGGAGATTGATGTGCAACTAATTTGTTTTGATTGTGGATTGATGTGTGGATTATTTCCTCTATGACTGCATGAGTTGTTTGGTCTCTAAAATATGGATCAGTGTTTCCCAAAGCCAAAGATTCAGTTTCCTGTCCCAGAGGAGAGAAGAAACTAGAACATATTCACATTTAACACGCTGACATCACACACGTTGTATTATAAAAAAAATGACTCAAATTGAATGGATTATCTAAATAGTTGGAGATTAATTTAATAGTTGACAATTAATCCATTCATCTTTGCAGCTCTATGAAATGTAAATGGCGCCTTTTCAAAGTGGAGTTGGGGTGGGGCGGGTGTAGTATCTTAGGATACATCATACTTTAGGTTTTCCAGATTTTTTGGGGTCTAGTGAACAGAATCACTGGATCATCTCTGGAAGATAAAAACTGGAAAGCTGAACCAGGATCAGCTGACTGTGCAGGGTTTCCCCGACCATTATATGCGTTAGGCGCATACACGTAAGCATTAAAACTAGGTTAATATGCATATTTTTCTTATAGAAAACTGTAACATTTTCTTGAGGGAGGACCCCTAAACCTCCCGTCAAAATAAGTGCACCTAAAGCCTACCGTACACTAGAAGACTCTGACCAGACTTTTTAACAAAAAGACAAAAGTCTGACACCCTCTCACATCTAACGTAAAAGACTGTCATAATATGTAACGACTGGGGATCTGTCAGGGTCACACATTACAAGACTACAACTAGAATTGTTAGCTACCGTTAGCCTTAGCTAGTGTTATCTGGTAACTTTAAGATTTTCTGTTCTGTCGTACATGCAGATGAATGTCCCCTGTACCAGGAGGTCTGTGTTTATCCGTTGGATGGCTCTCTTCAGAAGGGTTGAAAATCAGAAACTTCCCCTCTTTAGTGTTTAGGTTAGCGTGGCACCATAGCAACCATAAACACCACTGGCTCTAGCTGTTTGCTGCTTCCTGTTTGGTGCTGGAGGGAGAGCACCCATTAGTTGTTGACAATGGTCACATGATTTAACTTCACCACCAAGACTTCAAACTTATGATAATATCAAACACGTTTGATTTTGTCTGAATGTCCAGACGGGAGAAAGACTGACTGGGACTGAGTTTTATGACCTTACACCAAACCATGGAGACCATGGGAGCCCCCCCCGCCTCCTCAGGGGTTCATTCAGATATGTTTGGACATTACTCGCTTGGAAAGTGGCTTGGTGTAAAGTCTTCCACAAACAGAGGGAGAACACTGCAGTGCATGTGATTTAGGTGTGACGTTACTCCGTACGTCATGGTTTTGGAGCTTTACATAATAAGAAGAGATAAGAAATAAAGGAGAGGTTAGAGCTCTGAGGCTAGAGATACAGAGGATTGTCCCAGCTCTTTAACTTAAAGTAATATCCTCTAATTATCTGCAGAGCTGGGGGGGGGTTTCAGCACAGTGAAGGAGAAGAGGAGGATGTGTTCAACCAGCGGCAAGAAGGAGCTGTCCTTTCAGCACCACTCTCTCTCTATATCTCACTATGGAGACCCTAACACAACCAGCGGCAAGAAGGAGCTGTCCTTTCAGCTCCACACACACACTCTCTCTCTCTCTCTCTCTCTCTCTCTCTCTCTCTCTCTCTCTCTCTCTCTCTCTCTCTCTATATATATATATATATATCTTTCTCTCTCTTTCTCTCTCTCAGTCTCTCTCTCTCTCTCCATCCCGCTCTCTCTGTCCCTTTCTCTCTCTCTTTCTCTCTCTCTCTCTCTCTCTCCCTCTCTCTACTCACTGTCCGTTTCTGTCCGTGTCTCACACACGTTAGTGTCAGGCATCTCTATCTTGTTCTTGGCTTTTCTCTCCATCTTCCTCAGTTTTTATTTCATCTAAACTTCAGATATAAAGATGTGTGCCAGTCCCTGCCTGACTTCATTTATTTCAGTTTCCTGTCAGAAGAATCGCTGAGATCAAAAGGTTTCAATAACATCTAGAGGGCAGCACAAAAAACAATGTTTCCATAGTAACTATAACTTACAGACACGTCATAAGCTACCAACGATATATATATATATATATACACTTGTATTTCCCCCCAAAATGATTTATATATGCTTTGTGGTGTCTTCCCATGTGGGATGGGCTAAATGTTTGGCATGACAGAAATAAAATTTAAAAAAAAAAGTAAAAAAAAAAACTATATAATATATAAACTATATAATCAGAAATTTGGGATCCTTTCAACCAAATTGTCAAAAAGAAAATAACTTGGATGGTTCCATACAATGCTCTTCACAAGTAAATTATCATTTCACCACTCTCACTGAATGTGGGTGTTTTTATTTTAATTTTATAGCATCTGAAGAAAATACATTATAAAATAATGTTGAAAAAAGCGAAAAAAAAAACATCGGGGGGAAGCGACAGTGTTGAAAAAGATGACCAAAACGTTGGGAAAAGAAAGTTTTAAATTTAAATTTTGAAGTTGCACGGTCGATGGGAAGACAAAAGGGTTAAAAAAGGTGGTGATGGAGAGTGGAACTCAATAAATAACAGCTGACAGTCAAAACCAGATCTTAGGAAACAGGCAGGAAGCAGAAAAGAGCCTCTGAACTTGTGTGTGTGGCTCTTTAATGTCACTCAAACACCAGAAACACCAAACTGGTCTGAACTCTCTCCAGTAACACGTCATGTTAATCCTGCTCCTACCATCGGCAGGACGTCTATTACCACAACATCTCACTGACCTGCAGGATTTACATTTCATCCTGGACTTCTTTAACGCAGAACACGACCAACTCAACTTCAGATCAACATGAATACAAAGACATCTGTAAGAGCACACAACCAGCTGATATTTGATGAGATGTGATGGTTCCCTGTCAGAAACCAGCACGTACTAATATTGATGTTCAGTGTGTTCACATGTGACACAGCTCCTCCTCTGCATCTTTAATTCAACCAGCGATAGACCAGAGAAGATTTTTTAAGGCTGAATGACTTGGTATTGGACCGGTGCATAGACTCGTATACTCACCGATACTAATACCAACATTTTAGGCAGTATCTGAGGCTTATCCGATACTGGTATTGATATCGGAACAAGTCTAAATGTGAGAGGGGTTTCCTTCAAAGCAGCTCAGAGACTCACACTGCAGGCGGGGCAACAGGGAGGAATCCATTATGAACTGGATCAGTGTGAGGAGTCTGTGTGAGAGGGAAGACACCCACAGCTGCTGCTGCTGCTGCAGCCCCGAATGTTTCCTCAAAAAGCCCAGAATCTTTCAGGGTCTTTAAAGAAATCTTATACATATATATATGAATACATGTTCCTCCGCTGGCCAATAATACTCCATTCAAAGTATTGAAAGCCACATTTACTCAACACGGTTGGGGATGCCTAATTTGCAGTTAGAGCAGCCCAGATTATTTGTTGGGATGGATATAAATATGTCAGCTCAACATTCATGCTGTGTGTGTGTGTGTGTGTGTGTGTGTGTGTGTGTGCGTGTGCGTGCGTGCGTGTGTGTGTTTGTGTGTGTTACTGGTGTTTGTGTGTGTGTACGTGTGTGTGTGTGCGTGCGTGCGTGTGTGTTATTGGTGTTTTTGTGTGCGTGTGTGTGTGTGTGCGTGTTACTGGTGTGTGTGTGTGTGTGTGTGTGTGTGTGTGTGTGTGTGTGTGTGTGTGTGTGTGTGTGTGTGTGTGCGCGTGTTAGTGGTGTTTGTGTGTGTGTGTGTGTGTGTGTGTGTGTGTGTGTGTGTGTTTCCATCCCAAATGATGTGCAGATTTGTGGGCATTCTGTTATGAAATGGCTTGAAAAAATAGTGCCAATAGCTGCCGCAAATGGGGGGTGGGGGGGTTACTCTTGGTGAAAAAGTGCTTCCTATAGTCTGTCAGTGACTTTTTTTCCCCAGCCCGGGATAAGAGCAGGAAGCTGGGTGAAACATAGAGTAAATAGCTGCTGTAAATGGGACTATTTTTCCCTAAATCTGGGCTGAGCCCCGGATGTTTCCACCCTCTGGCTCCGGCCCTGCTGCAGGACGAATGTGAGATTACATTAGGAGTGTCTGCCACTAATAACGCTGCTGAATAAGTCAGCAGAGCCCAGCGAGTCCTTCAGTGTGTGTCTGCCTCCTACCTGGAAGAGGCGCAGGATGTTGGCCACCATGATGGACACGGAGCTGGCGGAGGCCCCCACCACCCCCACCACCTTCTCGGGCTTGACGAACACCGGCGGCTCCCCGTTGGTGCACCGCACGTCCGACGTGTCCTTCTGGATCAGCGCCTGCACGAACGTCAGCGACTGCTCCAGGGCGTACGTGTCCCGCGAGCACGTGTCCAGGATCCGCGCGCCCAGCGTGACGTTGGGCAGCAGCTCCTCGTCGCCGTTGATCTGGTCCAGGGCGTACATCATGGCCTCCAGTCGGTGGATGCCGTTCTCCTTCTTGATGTCCCCGCACGGGATCCCCGGGACCCCCCGCGCGTGCACCGGGAACAGCCCCCCCAGCGTCACGTCGCCCTCCACGCGGATGGAGTGCGGCGCGTAAATCTCCTGAGAGCCGGACATCTCCAGGAAACACAGGAGAGCAAACACCCGGAGGGTAAAGCCCGGGTTAATCTGCGGGGAAGGATCACAGTGGGTACCCATGATGGATCCGTGTTCCTCCCACACACAAAATAAAAAAACAGATCTTCAATCCGACACAGAAACAGAAATGTAGAGCCAAAAACACACTTCTCAGGATAGTTTAACGCATCCAACAACCGAGTGCATCCCTGTCTTTTATCCAGCAGAGAAAAACTGAAATAAAAAGGGGCCAGGTGTCAGGTCCTCAGACTGACTGTAATCCCGCAGGTGCAGCCTTTAAAGAGCTCTTCAATCCGACGCGCGCACAGACAAACAGAAATGTAGAGCCTCCCGCGAGCAGCAGTCACAGACTTTCTCAGGATAGTTTTCACGCATCCAAACAAGCCGAGTGCACCCCTGTCCGTGATCCAGCAGCGGGAAACCACAAATTTTCTTCTCAGAGTGACTGTAATCCCGCAGGTGCAGCCTTTAAAATGCACACAGACATCCAAAACGACGGATTCCCCACCGATGCCTTCTCATCTTCAGCGTGTAGAGCTGCTGCTGCTGCTGCTGCTGCTGCAGGGACACAGACACTCAGGGCGCTGCTTGTTGCTCGGTGAGCACACATTCCCGGGATTTTAGATTTAGATCTTTTTTTAAAAAAAATTTTAGATTTCGAGACAAGGAGAAACGGGGTTTGTTGCGTGGAAGGAACAGCAAAGACGCACTCCGTTAGGTATTCCGTGTTTGCAGATGAGAAGAAGCCAGCCCGGTGATGTCATAGCTGCTTAAAAAAAATTAGAAACAGAAATTAAATGAAATGTGCTCAGATGTATCTCGGGCAGTTTTGAGAGTTTCCTCCAGCCTGGAGAAGATGTGAGGACACCCAGGAGAAGGCGGGGGAGATGCACCGCACGCGCTGCTCTGTGCACGAGATAACTCTGCTGAGAGCCGAGCCGGCAGACTCCGCAGCCCTCATCCTCCTCGTCCAAACCCGGGGTGCGGGGTCCGGGGGGTGCGGGGTCCGGGGTCCGGGGGGTGCAGGGTCCGGGGGGTGCAGGGTCCGGGGGGTGCAGGGTCCGGGTACCTGTCTGGAAAACTGAAGCGGCTGAAGGAATGAAGCGGCACACAAGTGGAGTTGTGTTCACGAGCTCTGAGCTCCAACTGACTGAGAAACGAGACCACGAGCGAGATACTCTCTCTCTCTCTCTCTCTCTCTCTCTCTCTCTCTCTCTCTCTCTCTCTCTCTTCTTCTCTCTCTTCTTCTTCTCTCTCTCTCTCTCTTCTTCTTCTTCTCTCTCTCTCTCTCTCTCTCTCTCTTCTTCTCTCTCTTCTTCTTCTCTCTCTCTCTCTCTCTCTCTTCTTCTTCTTCTCTCTCTCTCTCTTCTCTCTCTTCTTCTCTCTCTTCTTCTCTCTCTCTCTCTCTCTCTCTCTCTCTTCTTCTTCTCTCTCTTTCTCTCTTCTCTCTCTTCTTCTCTCTCTCTCGCTCTTCTCTCTCTCTCTCTCTTCTTCTCTCTCTTCTCTCTCTCTCTCTCTCCCTCTCCCTCTCTCTCTCTCTCTCTTCTTCTCTACCTATCTCTCCCCCCTCCCCCTCTCCCCTTTCCCCCTCTGTCTTTCTCCCTCTGTCCCTTTCTCTCTCTCTCCCTCTCACACGCACACACTCCACTGACTCACGGTCGTGTAATTATTAGTCTAAAGATGCCAAACACAATTTTGCACAAACACATGGAATTTTTTTCTGTTCAATTATGTACACCTCCTGTTATGAATGGCTGCATTCATAAGAATCCAGGAAGAACTGGAAGGTTCCTAACATTGTTTTATGTATAATATTATTTTCATGGTGGGTTAGGGTTAGTAATGGATTATATGGAGTACTTTGGGAAGGAAAGAGGGAAGGAAGGAAGCAGGAAGGAAGGAAGAGGGAAGGAAGGAAGAGGGAAGGAAAGAAGAGGAAAGGAAGAAAGAGGGAAGGAAAGAAGAGGGAAGGAAGAGGGAAGGAAAGAAGAGGGAAGGAAGGAAGAGGGAAGAAGAGGGAAGGAAGGAAGAGGGAAGGAAGAAGGAGGAAAGGAGGGAAGGAAGGAAGAGGGAAGGAAAGAAGAGGGAAGGAAGGAAGAGGGAAGAAGAGGGAAGGAAGGAAGAGGGAAGGAAGAAGGAGGGAAGGAAGGAAGAGGGAAGAAAAGAAGGAAGAATATCCTTCCTTCTTTCCTTCCCTTTTCCAGAGAAATTAGAATTTTTCATAAAAAATGACTTATCAAAACAATTGGCGACTAATTGATTCATCTTTGCAGATCCATATTGTATCTGCCAGATTATAAGATTTAATGAAGATTTACATCAAAATAATAATAAAGGCTTTTTGTGGCCACAATTTTTCTCGCAAAAGCAGACCATTTTTTTCATACATAGATACATTACATTCATACATGCTTACTTACATGTACATACAGGTTACGTAGAATAAGCTCCAAATATTCTAAATATTAAGATGTAAATGTATGTATGGAAGTAATTTTGGCAGTTTTGGAGTCAGTGTGGACTTGTGGTGCAGCATATAAAAAGTTTAACAGGAGAAGAGAAGTCATCAGTTGATCACTTATCGGCAATGACAGATCTGGCTCTTATAGAGGACCTCTATTCACTGGTACAACAGTGCACACGTACGCACACGGGCCATGGTGGAGCGCCCCATCGGATTGATTAAGGGCAGATGGCTCATGGTCTTGCATCAGCGGGGGGACCCTACTATACACGGCGGAAAAATTCTGCAACATTGTTGTGGGGCTCTGCACAACATCACGCAGGAAAACAGGGTGCCATAAATGTAGTGATGGAGCCAGATGACCTGATGCCCAGAGACCAGTGTCCAGCACAGCCTCAACTGGGGCTATACCAAGGAGACAGGATATTATTCCTCGCTTTTAAAAGGTATAGTGTTATGTTTGGCAATGATATTCAATACAGGAAACATGACAACATTTTTTTTGTTTCTCTTTTAAAGTGTCGTTAATGGCCACAAGTGATCTGCTATTGACCGACATATTTCGGCTTGTTTTTCCAGCCCCTTTGCTGTCAGGAGACAGGGTCGGGGTGGTGGTCCAGCACGGGGGGGGGGGCGGATGACTCACGCTCTCCCTCACAGCTCACGGTTGCCTGGCTCTGACTCATGAAAAAAACACAAATAAAATAAAAGACACTGCATAAACTCCGCTGTGTTTATTTAAATATAGGTACACCATGTAGGCCTAAGAGATTGCAATATAAGCCTGTATATTACTATTAGGACTATAGCATACATATGTCAAGGATGTATAAATTAAATAAACTTCAGCTGGAGTCTGATTTACCACGGCAACACTGTTCACTGCATCAGTGATCTCTTTCCATTCCCCATTCTTTCTACAGCCTTTAATACCAGTTTTCAGGCTGACAAATAGTGAACCTGAGATATCAGGGTTTCAATCTCCACCTCTGAAAAGTGCCGCTTCTCAGCCGGATTACGTCTCGCCATGTCGTAAATTGTAGGGGCGAGGCCTCACAACCCAGAATATATTGGGGCGTGATATTTAAATTACGATCGGTTCCAGCCGCTGCATTTATCGATGTACGACCATTCTTACGCTCTGATTGGTGTGATACCAACGTTTCATGAATCGCACGTGAAGCCTGTCGTAAGATGATTTCTGCGCTCATATCTGCGCTGGTTTCTACGTTAGGTTGATAAATGAGGGCCAATCAGAGCAACGTAATGTTGAATCGGGATGTTGATGCACACAATGAAGCAAGCAAGCAATCTCATGGTCCTACGCTTGTAACCATATTTTGTAACTAGCAAGTAACTAGTAAGATTTCATTTTTGTATATTCAGTGCTTATGCATAGTGTAATATACGTTTATAAGAGTACATGAAGAGGAAAAGGTATAGTTATCTTTGCGAGAAAGAATAATGCTAGTTATACTATTGTTATTTGTATATGTTATATATATATATATATATATATATATATATATTATTTCATGTGGTTGTTCTGTCTGAAAATGTCTTATCTGTTGTCATGTTTTATGTTTTGTGTGGACCCCAGGAAGTAGTTGGGGAGTAGTTGATGTTCTGCATCAGCTAATAGGGGATCCTGATAAAATCCAAACCATCACGTTTGCCTTTGTGTCTCTGAGGGATTCACCTACCTGCCTTCTCGCCGCACTGGTCACCCTGGAAACGGGCTGGTTCCTTTTCCGTGTGCAGATGGAGGAGTTAAGACTCTGCTTCCTGAAACATGGAGTTAAACATGATCATGATGATGTAGTGATGTCCAACGTATTTATATTGCACGAAAACGTATGCACAACAATTCGTTTGATATCGCACGGAATGATGCCGACCTGTCAGATGATGAAGTTTGGCCGACCTGTCACCTGACAATTCCTAAGATTATCGGCCGAATCATTTCGGATTCGGCTGTTCACATGATGAAGTTTAGCCGACCTGTCACCTAAGTTTAGCGGTCTTTACAGTTAAGTTTAGCTGAGAAAAGTTGACTGTCAGGGTGCGACGACAGTTAAGTTTAGGCACGATAACTAACAATTCTTATGATATCCTACGTAATTATGGCGACTGCTGGACGATCACATGACAGTTAAGTTTAGCTGAGAAAAGGTGTAGCGTAATGCAGCAACGACAGTTAAGTTTAGATACCAAAACAACTAGTTAACATTAGAAAAAGATTGTGGTTTGGATTAAATCACTTCCAGGACATGAACACCTGTTTCCTGGTGATAGTCTTGTGTTTTCTCCTTAACTTCTTCAGGACATGAACACCTGTTTCCTGGTGATAGTCTTGTGTTTTCTCCTTAACTTCTTCAGGACATGAACACCTGTTTCCTGGGTGAAAGTCTTGTGTTTTCTCCTTAACTTCTTCAGGACATGAACTCTGCCCTCCCCCCCTTGAAAGCTCTGTGTTTTAGGAGCCAAACATCTCCCCGACCTCCTCCTTACGAGGATCTTCACGCTCTTATACAGCAGCAGTCACTCATTCAAAATTTACAGGATTAGCATGGGTTATGCAATGAGTTATTCATGCTTTCATTGCATAACCTTCTGAATACTGTAACTCCTTGTTTTCATGCTAAATTTATGAAACTTGCTCTTCCCTCAAAAAGAATCAAAACTCTGCAGCTCGACTTCAAGCCAAACCTTTAGGGACAGATCATATTTAACCAATGTTGGCTTCCTTACCCTTACATTCCAAGAGAAAAGGATTAGGGCCAATGTCTAAAATGTGTTTAAGTTCAGAGTTTAAAATCTAGAATTCTAAACATTTTTTTTAGTACTTTAACACTCAAATACATGTTTCACATTGGCCCTAATCGTCCTCCATACATTGGCACCCTTTGAATTTGATACTGATAATGGACTGATGGATTAGATTAGACCCCGTCTAAATCACTAAACTCTGAAGTCTCTAACGGACATCCCAGTCCACTCAGGAAAAGCATCAAAACTAGAGTGATTTTTCTGTAATGTTGCTCAATAGGATCCAAATGCAGAGAACACACCGTGAGCATCATTCAAAATGTTGAAGAGATCTTTAATGTCAACAGAAAACAGGAACAGCAACTGCCAGCACTTGCCGTTATTGTTATTTAATATCAATGTGTATGTTTTTGGCTCAAGGGTGCCCTCTCTCTAGAGATAGTAGTTAAATGCCGCTGGCTTGTTTATTCATTGGCAGTTATGAGAGATGTGCCGAAGGTGAGTTGCCGAGTGCAGCATGGTGTAAAAATATTGTGTATTTATGTCTGTATATTCATTGTATGAAAATATGTGCACTGTGATTAATATAAATATGAATAATATGAGTTACAAGTGGATTGTTCTTTTTCAAGTGCTAAAATGTTAAAATGGCGGCATAATGCACTTTGTAGCTAGCCTCTGTGCTAAAATAACATGCTATTCTTTTGTAGTGTGCTACGTATAAGCTACTGTAAGCCAACTGTACGACCGACCAGTACATACTTCGTTCCTATTCAGATAATAAACGGGCCCATCGCGGCGTAAAAGATCAGCGAGGCTCCCACTCGTCATTCTACACACAACGCAGAGTCGAGGGGTTGCTTAAACCAGCCAGTCAAAGAGCCTGGTTACACAAACATAGGGGCATAGCACAAAATTCTGGGCCGTGTAGAAAGCCATTCTCTATGGGCCTCTCCCCACATCCACAGCTATTCATTCTAGCATCTATTTGGGCCCTCCTCACATGAGGGCCCTGGGTATTCAGTCCCATTTCCACCCCTAGTTCGACACCCCTGCACAAACACCTGCAGAACTAAAGACATTCATCAGCCTCAGCAGGACTCTGTTTACTGCTGATTAGCCAACATTAGCATGCTAACATGTTAAACATTATGCTCGCGAAACATCAGCATTTTTGTGCTGAATTGTCATTGTGATCATGTTAGCTTGCTAAAGTTAGCATTTAACTCAACCTGCTTGCATGCTGTAGACATGGAATATATTATTTACCAAATGACAGATAATCAGCATGTTTCATTGCAGCGTTAATGCGTATGTGTACAGCATCTTTGTGTCTTTGTAACTTTGTGTCTGTGGACTTGGTGTGTACTAATTAGCTCATGTTAGCATGCTAACGCATCAACCTAAGATGGTAAACATGTCCCGCAGGTGGTGCAGATACTCAACCAGACATGTTAGACGTTATGTTTGCTAAACATCCGCATGTTAGCATTGTCATTGTGAGCATGTTAGCATGCTAAAGTTAGCATTTAGCCTAAACTTCACCCTCACAGAGCTGATACAAAACACAAATACAATGAGCAGATTAAACATACATCTGAGTTTTTGCAGTAATCTGTAAAACAGATAAGAGTGTTTCATTACAGGGTTGATGCATATGTGTACAGCATCTTTGTGTCTTTGTATTCGTAACTTTGTGTCTGTGTTTGGCTGTTGACTCTAATTAGTGTTAACTAGCTAATGTTTTCATGCAGACAATCAGCAGACAGGAACAGTTCAGGGATTTATTGGAGAGGTTGCTTACTGGCATAAAGTCCAAACAGAAGGGAGAGAGTACGAACACGAGGACACGCTCCAGTTTTCAGAGGTTTCAGAGGCTTGAACCTCTGATGACGTGGGCTGGGATGTGTGGAAATGTGCCGGTTATAAACTGCAGGGCTGACGAGGGGAAGTAGAAACAGCTAAGCAGGTAAAGGAGGAAAAGACCGAGAACATCTGGTGGACAGGTAGAGAATGACAGGTTTCACAGTGAAGTTTAACTATATTTGAAGGTGCAGTAAGCGACAGATAACTACTGGCCGCCGTCACATCCCTCCAACCCCCTCCCATCAATTGTCCCCGCCTGTTGCCGATTGGCTGGGATAGTGTTTTGTGGCTTGTGCACTACTTTCTGTTTGTTTTGCCATCACAACTGAGCAGCCATTCATAGACAGCATCCAACAGGTCCATGCAGGCTTCTTCTTGTTTTTGCTTTTTTGCAGGTTTGTACAGCCAATGTCGTTACACTGTTTCTAGATGTATCTTTATGTTCTTATATGTATTTTATGTCATTTCAGCCTGCCCTGTCAAAGACAAATTTCTGTCACTTGTGACATACAATAAAGTTTTTCTTATCTTGCATTTACGCAGCCAGGGCTGTGAAAGAACACCGGATTAGTTTTTCAGTGCACACAGTAAATAGAGACCTAGGTGACCGTGAGGAGATATTCACTGAATTTGACAAAAAGTGTAATGAATTAACATCACTTACTAAACCTTTGACCCCCAGGTTTCTAACCTCTCCAGCACACACTCTGTCTCTTTCCATGTAACACATATGTTGTGCTTATGATATATTGTTTTGGATTTTAATGAATGTGTGTAAACCAATAAATCAAATGAACAGGACAGAGAGATAGAATGTGACAGAACACTGGAAACATCATGTTGGCATGTTAGCATTCAGCTCAAAGCTCTGCTGTGTCCAAGTACAGCCTCACAGAGCTTTGTATCTGTGAAGTACTTTGTAACTGCTGTTTTAAAACAGGCTCCATAAATTCTTAATATTAATACATACCATTATATCAACTTAAATCTCTAAAGGCAGCCGAGTCGAAACATAAAAAAATGACTAGAGTACTTATTCTCATACTCGCTGTTGAAGTCATTCTTCATGATTTTGCCGCCTGCAGAAAATAAACAAACAACATTTATTCTGTGACCGTTAACAGCTCACCCTTTACTCTGCTTTTAATCACAGCTTACTGGTAATTTCATACCAATGAAAGGTCAGGAAAGCTTTGGGAGCCGCTCATAACTTAGGTCTGAATAAAGAGCCCTCAAAATGTAATTAGGTAGCTGTTACGTGATTAGTTGGCTGACATTTAACTATATACTCTAAGTGTAAAATGAAAAATAACCATAATTAATCACCAGCACACGTCTGGAGGCAAACGCAGCGGCTGTGTTGGCAGAGCTCAAGTGGAATCAGATGGCAGGAGGAACGACTAGAGTGCTGCGTTGGAGCGGAGCCACCTGCAACTTCTTATCTTATCTTCTTCAGATAAATGCTCCCGAAAGTGATCAAACATGCAGTGCTGTCTCTACTATCGATCATCTCTGTTCATGGCTTGTTTTTTCATAAACAGCTCACAGACTTCCATGGCTCTGTACCAGCGCTCCCCAAAGAGGTTAAGGGAAAGAGAAGTGAATTAGTTTAATTACATCAAGTATCAGCCATATGTTTAAAAAGATGAAATTAATGCTGAAGTTTTCTGTGATGAGCAAATGCACTGCCTACCACTCCCTACAACTCCCAACAACTTCCATCCACTCCCTACGACTCCCTACCAACCCTGTGACTCCCAATGACTGCCTATCTCTCCCTACCACTCCCTAGGACTCCCAACAACTCCCAACAACTGCCACTCCCTGCAACTGCCTATCACTCCCTACGACTCCCTATCACCCCTACGACTCCCAACAACTGCCTACCTCTCCCTACAACTCCCTACGACTCCCTATGACTGCAATTATCACTCTCTATGACTCCCTATGACTGCGTATCACTCCCTACGACTGCCTACTACTCCCTATGCCTGCCGATCACTCTCTACGACTCCCTACGACTGCCTACCACTCCCTATGACTGCCTATCTCTCCCTATGACTCTCTTCAACTGCATACTGCCCCGTTTACACGAAGGGAAGACGCAGATATTTTCCTGCGGTTTGGCCTCTCATTTACACGAAAACCCCATTTTTAATCACAGAAAACGATTATTTCTAAAAACTCCGGCCAAAGTGGAGATCTTGGAAAACTGCGTTTGCACGTTTGCATGTAAACTGAGACAAACGGAGGTTTAGGCAGCCGAGAGAGAGAAAGAGGAAGTGATTCGTTGCTGTTGTTGCTATTTTCGGGATTCTGATCGGCTAACATGGGCTTGAGCTTCTCGTTACACTGCCACCTACAGTGTGGCGTGCTCTTGACGGCATTGACGGCATATATACACGGGCACATGTAAACAAACACTTTTCTGGAAATGTAGAGGTTCTAAATGTCCGTTTATGAAAATAGCGGGCCACGTGTAAACGTAGTCTACCTCTCCCTTCAACTCCCTACAACTCCCAACGACTCCAAACGCCTCCCACCAACTCCCATGTGACTCAATGACCCTCATGTGACACAACCCATCAGAGTTTAAATACCTGGAACTCCCCACTAGTCAGTCAGAACTAGACGCTAAAGGAGACTAACGTCAGTTTTTGGCACGCTGGGAGTCAGACTAGAGAGGGAGTGACAGGCTGGGCTGGAAATCTAAAGAAGGATAGGAAATAATGTTTTAACATGAATATAAAAATGACATCGACCAAGTCAAAATGCTTATGTTATCATTAATTAAAATAAAAATATAATAACTGATATTAAAAAAATAACAGATGAAATTCAAATGGTATTATAGAGAAAGATTATCAGCAGTAAAAGTACATATGTACACATTTCCTTCAAATCATATTGGCTGTTGTAAATTATTTGCATGCAAACGTCATTTCTGGGAGACAGGAAACAGAATGGAGGAAAGCTTTTGCAGATATGAACTGACAACTTGCCACAGGTTAAATACTTTCAATACAAAGTAGGAGGTTAGGTAATGTATGTTTGGAGGTTTAATTTAAATACACTTGGCACCTTGGCGGTCTCTCAGAGAAACGTCAGTGTGCAGGTAAGTAGCAGTTAGACAGTGAGTGCCGACATCATGAGCATGGTCACAGTTGGTTAGCGCTGTAGATTAAATATACATACAGATGTTCCTGATGTACTGCAGCTCTAACGCTGCCTCAGGGAACTGTCCAGGAGAGAAAGTCAGTTTTATTTTTTTAAGGTTTATTAGCCGGTGTTGTCCACTGAATTCTTGCTTGACAGATATTGAGCGTTATTGTTTTGCTTTAATATGATTCTGCTGAATAAAATAAGATGAATAAGACTAAAGAAATGATTATTTGTGCCCAACAGGATTTTATAACAGTCCCTGCTGTATTTGACAGACAACAACTAAAAGGTATGTGTCCACTGGCAGCATCATTTCCACGCTTCCCATTCATTGTCTTTGTAAGCAGCCGGGCAATGCATGCTGGGAGCGTTCCGCCAACTTTCGAGAGACGGGGGGTTGAGTTGTTCGATCCTCATATGCATAAAGTTGAATCCATGCTACTTTATGCAAACCAGGGGCGTCCAGCTCGACTCTTCGCCTCTGGAAATCTCTTTTAAAGTGACCATGAAGACATTCAGCAGCTGCAGATTATTTCTCACATCAGGTTCACATCAGCACCCCCCACAACACATGTCAATCAGCACCCCCTAAACTAGTAGACCAAAAATAAAATACCTACGGGTGTGGTGTGTAATCAGTAGTAAACTGAACCCTGGCCCAATCTCCTTGAGTAGTCTTACCTTATGATCATTAGAAAACAAAACTCAACAGAGCTTTCAACGAAGCATTCACACAACATTTACTGAGCAATACCTGAGTCAAGAGGCACACTGATCAACTGGAATCACAGCTGCCTCGAGTGACAATCTGGCCCCAACATATACAGGTGAGCCTATTTGCTTCGACAGGATTGGAGGATGAGACAGGCTGCCGGTCCAATCGGTGATCTCCAGCATCAGGCAGGAAGTGGGAGGGACCGAACCCAGTCAGACCAATCCATGCCCGGAAACCGCACACTATACTTGGCATGATACAAACAAGGGCAAACCTATGTGACAGGGGAGAGGTGCCACCTACAGCCGTAACAAGGTTACATGCAAATACCCTTAAAAGGAAAATTAAAGAAGATATGTAAAAATGAAAAAAATGCCCTTAGACTTCAGAGGGTTGTTTAAGAAAGTTACGTAAGGAATGGTTACGTACAAAAGTTAACTTTCAAAAACTCAACGTTGACGCCTGGTTTTACACGGGACACGACTCTGACACGTTTGTTTGACCCATCCACCACCTCCTAACGCAGTTTCAGAGCGCAGAGAGAGGTGATTGTTTTGGCGGCCACAAGAGAGAAATACCTTGCGTGCTCGCCGGACAATACTGGCGTCTTTTCAACAGAAAGTCGCCAGATTTGTCGCTAGTTGCTTTTGTGAAAAAAAGTCGCTATGGGGGTTTGAAAAGTTGCTAAATCTCGCTAAATCTCACTAAATCTCGCTAAGTTGGTAACACTGACCATACCAAAGAACACAGTCTGAATGTACCAGAGAAATGGTACAGCCCAATGGGGAATGAGGGCTTGAAAATCGTATTAGATTATTTCCTGAATTGTTGGTATGTGATGGTAATACTGCATTTAAATACATACAATTTTGGATAGGCTAACATTATATTTTATTAAATTTTTTTCATTCAGTCATTTTTTTTTTTTATTTTCATCCATTTTGGGAGGGTCCAAGTCTCATCTAGTCCAGTACCCCCCGTAATTCGAACAGTGGACATGAGGACAGAAAACGCTGCTGTTGGTTGTATTAGAGGGGGGGAACAAACCTCCGATGTCGTTGTATGATTTGGAGGATTTGTTGACCTGGAAGTGATTTTTTGTATACCACATCTGGCCGTGACTGCAGACTTGTTGTTTTCTCTGGAGTTTCCATGTGATTCTAATTAACATCGTCAGAGCCCTGACACACCGAGCCGACCTCAGATAACAAATGCAGACAAAGGCTGACTGATCAAACGCTATGCCTCAGATCACCTCACGTTGGCTCATGTCTGCAGCTGAAAGTTGCACTTGAACACATCACAGAGACATCTGACGGCCAGCCGACGGCTGGCTGTGTTGTGAGAGCAAATGTGCTCAGTATTCTGTGTTTGACATACAAAAGAGAAAACTCAAACTCAAACTAGCCTTTCATTTTCACAACACTGTGAAAATGTGTTGTGCTGCTGTCGAATGGTCAGAATACACACTGTGTATAGGACAGGGGTTCTTAAACGTATTACTTAAAGGTCCACATCTGATTTTTAGTCAAGGCCAGAGGTCTGGTAAGATTGGCAATTGTTGTTAACAAAGGCTGCATTCAAACATGGCATCCAATCTTTTCCAGTTCTGATTTGGGCCACTTTCTTATGTGGTCCAAGTCAGTTAGAGGTCCAGACAGTCGGATCAGAATTCATGCAACTGTGACGTCACTCTAAAAACGACCCTCGTCATGATGCTGTGCTAGTGGGAATGAAGAACAGTGTGTAAGAATACTTAACTTGAAGGTCCATATTGTAACCGGTCTGTGTTTCAAAGCGTATCAAAAACAAATGGACAAACACGGCTGTAGAAAAAGGTGGCTGCAGTGTCAGAGAAAAGTTCAGAGTCTCTGTGAAAACCTATGTGGCCTCATATGTTTACTTCCATATGACTATGTGCTGTGCGTGTGACGCGTGGCGTTGTATTACTCTTTTACGGGTCACATTAAGGCCGTGACCAGTTCATACTTTAGTCTGATATGGACCACATTTAAAAAAAACATTCAGGTGTAAAAACGGGTCAGCCCTATGGTCCCACAGCCCTATGGTCCCACAGCCCTATGGTCCCACAGCCCAATGGTCCCACAGCCCTATGGTCCCACAGCCCAATGGTCCCACAGCCCTATGGTCCCACAGCCCTATGGTCCCACAGCCCTATGGTCCCACAGCCCAATGGTCCCACAGCCCTATGGTCCCACAGCCCTATGGTCCCACAGCCTTATGGTCTCACAGCCTTATGGTCTCACAGCCCTATGTTCCCACAGCCCTATGTTCCCACATTTCTAAGAATAGTTTTTAAAATTATGCTTTATGTTAGGGTTAGGGTTACATTCCATCTGTAGTCCATTGCTACTAGATAATAGGTTGGGTGTAATTGGCTACCAAATTGGGAGAAAGGGAGAGATAAAATCTGATACAAATTCATGAAAAAGAAAATGTGGGAACATAGGGCCTAATTTTGGAAAAACATCTTAGAAATGTGAGAACTGTGGGAACATAGGGCTTACTTTTGAAAAAACTATCTTAGAAATGTGGGAACTGTGGGAACATAGGGCCTAATTTTGAAAAGAATCTTAGAAATGTGGGAACATAGGGCTGTGGGAACATAGGCACGCTCCCGTAAAAACACTGCAACCGTTTTTCGGCTTGCCGTGTTATCAGTGTTATAAAAGTGTGTTCTTACAGAAGTCAGGGCTAAAATATACCGATGCTTTGCATCTACAAGCAGTCAAATAGTTTACAGTCTGCCAGCCTGAAACACAACCACAACAATTTACATCATCCTCAGTGAAGTCATAAAATACTTAGTAAATACTTCTCAAACATGTAGGCTAGTATCAGAAACATGACATATAAACCAGAGCAACTCTGTAAAAGGTGTGTAATGACAAAGATTTGTGTTTATTTGACACAATATTGTCTTTGGTATAGAAAACATTAGAAATGTTCCTTCCTGATGAAATTATTGAAGGTAAATGAAATATTTGCGGCGACAGCAGCGGGGTAACTGGTTTCGTGTCATGGCTGTCACGAGTTGCTAATCTTCAGGTTGACAGCCGCTGCAGTGAAGGACAACACCAAAGCTCTACACTCTTTACGTCAACTCCTTCATTTTACCGGATCAATTATTCATCGTGTTCTTGAAGAGGAAGCTCGCAAGGTCGTACAACACCTGCTTACAGAAACGCCTAAAGGAACACTGTGTGGATATGTTTTCATCGCTCTTCTGCCGAGAGACAAGACGTGCGCTGTGTTTTTGTGACAGGTATTCTTTGTAAAGTTTTGGGAGAGAAAATATCTTGTACTTTTTTTTTATGTTGAGTGGCGATGTATGTTTAATGTTTTAATTTACAATCCTTTGTTTTTGTTTCATCCGCTTTTTACTTTTATTGATTGGGCGTTGTCTGTTGTCAGTGTTCCTACTTAGTCTGGATCAACGGAAGTTGATATAGGATAAGCCTGACCATCATCATCAGGCGAAGCACCGATAGTCCGACTTAGCCCCTTCACAACAAGAACAACCTCCGCTACACGCTTAAAATGTCAAGTTTAGAAGAAGATGTGGATGTTTCAACAAGTCAGACCGGCTTGGTTCTTTCAGGGAATGATTGTAAAGATTTATAAAGAATATGTTTAGGTCATTTCCTCTCTAACTGGGAGGTTTTGGAACTGATTGGTGGGATTGCTGTGGACGAAGTACACACGGAAATACACTGGTAAGAGCCAATGAGGTTTAACTATGTATCAGCTCATTTAAATAGCTCACGTTACTGTATTGTGTCAACAGTTAACTTCATGTAATATTGTATTTGGAGTTTTCTTTTGCGGGGTGCAAATGTTCCACCAGAACAAGTTCCTTCCTGAGACTATTTAATCAGGAGAGTCTGGACTATTTAGCAGAGACACCATCACTGTGTCTGGAGCTTAGCGTCGCCCAAGACCATTGGGATTGGTTTAAAGAAATGTAAACAACCCACAGAGTTTTTTTTTTCTCCTATCCCAGAATGAATTGGTGGTGTAGTCAGACCTTACTCCACAGCGCTTTGGTAATACGTAGACCTTTTTGGACCACGGGGGGATTTTTTGGAAAACATTGTGTGCAAGGCTGAGTGCACTTTCCAAGGGCCTGGTTCCACTACAGGCGGCGCTAACGCGTCAACAAAGGAAGTGAAAAAGAAGCAAACGTGCTATTTAAACAATGAAGGTTTCAGAATGTTTCAATTTTTTTTATGGGGAAGGAACTGCACTCATCATGTGTATACACACAATAAGTTCTGGCGTGAAACACCGAATGAAAACAGGAACTTTGTTTACGTCCAGAGTCAAAACCAGATTTCTCCAACATTGCCTTCCAGTTTACTGCCAACAAAACACTAAGTAACAGAGCTCGTTACAGAGGGGATACCGTGATACTGAAGCTTTGATTCCTGTTGTCGCATTATAAATAATCCAATAAGTTAAAGATGTGCAGCTGTAGTTAAAGATATAGACGCCCACTTAAATTATCCCACATTTTCCTGTACTGATTGTTATTTTATAGCATCGATGAATATTTAAAGCAGCGTGGCATATCATTGTTTGTAGTCGCACGTGAACAACATCCTGAATTATGCAGCTGTGCAGTTTGAGAAGCTATGAAACAAACGGTCAAAGGCATCGTCGAGTGTATGTGTGTTAATATAAGGGCCGAGCAGATGGGAACTATCAAACATTACTTATTGATGGGAAGAGAGACACCGCGCTGCAGAGCCGAGGGCGAGCTGATCAATCATCGCTCTTCACCGGGTCACAGATCATCGTGGATGTTGTTCTGCTCCCCAACCGTGCTGTCGTCTTCTGGTAAAGCCGGGCGCAGTAATGACCCCGCTGGGTCGCTGGCATGGGCGCTGATGGAGCCCTAAGGGACTTGTTTTCAATGGCTTTCATTGTAATTGAGAATGGGAACATCATTACATGTGAGTGGGTGAACAATGCAGGCTTTTCAAACCATGATTTCATGTTGGAAAATATAGATGTTTTTGAAAAAGTGATGAGTGCAGAGCTTGGGTAACTGACAGACAGTGAAAACGAAATAAACAATGTAGTTTGGATTCAAAGAAAATACGAAACAAAGACACAAGTAGGCTATACAGTCATAAATAATAACTGCTATAGAGCTCAAAGTGGAGAGAAACACATTAGTTCTATGCTAGTAGATAATATACATGCAAGTTATGTTTAGCAGATAAAAGGTGACGTCATGCGGCAAGTTTAGACACCAACATTTTTAGATAGAGTTCTGAGAAATCAGACAGTCCATAGTCCAAAGTCTTGTGTTTTCTCCTTAACTTCTTCAGGACATGACAACCTGTTGGACATGAACACCTGTTTCCTGGTGAAAGTCTTGTGTTTTCTCCTTAACTTCTTCAGGACATGAACACCTGTTTCCTGGTGAAAGTCTTGTGTTTTCTCCTTAACTTCTTCAGGACATGAACACCTGTTTCCTGGGTGATAGTCTTGTGTTTTCCCCTTAACTTCTTCAGGGACATGAACACCTGTTTCCTGGGTGAAAGTCTTGTGTTTTCACCTTCTGGGACATGAACTCCACTTTCCTTACTTTTCAGAGCTTTCGCAGAGAAGATAGGAGCAGTTTGAGACAAGAAAATACTGTAATAATGACTCTTTAAAAGGCATGCTAATTTACTTAAGTAATTCTACACATTTCAATACAGAAGAGAGCATGAATATCATTATGTAACAAAGGAACATTTGTGTTAATCAAATTTATATTCTTGTGATCCAAAGTATATTAATACACTGGAGACCAACCATTTCAAACTAATCTTCCCCCACAGGCTGGAATTTAATTTCTCTTTAAACTGCTCATGCTTATCAAACTATACTTTTTATGGCTGCATGCGCATATAAAGCCTTCTTATTTTTACCCATCTTACACATTTGCAGGACTTAAGCAACAAAAGAGGAAACTAAGAAAGTACATCTATTTAAATACTGTTGTCACACATCAACAGTTTGCAGTTTTTGTAACATTTTCACTATTTAGAGACCAAAGCCAGCTCACTTTTTCCTTTCCTGTTTCAGTGTGTGCTTCTGCTTCTTCTTCTCCTGTAGGGTACATCTGATGTACGCTCAGATTAGCTGTGCATTGTGGGTATTTTGAGAACAATACAGCAAAACAGGATATGGTGAACAAATAACAGAGAAACAGAAAGCAAATAAAACACACGGAATGAGTTAAGAAAATATAAAAGAAGTTGTGGATATTTGTTGTCACCTGTAGCACCCAAAAACGTCGACAAAACTCTAAAAAAATGACAAAAGCGGCAGAAAAAGCGAAGGGAAGAATTAAGATGATAAATCATCCCAGCACAGTGTTGAGGTACTTTATGCCACTTTATACTTCTGCTTCACTACATTTCAGAGGTGTTACAGCTATAGGTACTTTCAGACTAAGAGTTTCAATCTAAAACTCATAAGTGTATAAAATATAACTCATTGTCAAGATAAAAGATAACCTTTTGGTTTTGTGAGCTCTTAGTTGTCTCCCTCTGATTCAGATATCTCTGAATATCTCTAAACTCCTCACACAGTTTCATCTGAATAAAACAAAAGTATGAACCTTGAGATAAAATAAAATAATAAAATCAACCGAAATCGTCATAGGATTTATCTCGTCTTTCTGAACATTTGTTGCTGTGCTGTTATTCATAAAGGTCTCGAGAGACTTAATAGATATTTCAAACTGAGAGATGAATTTTCCAAGAGACTGATTTTAACCTTATCAGCATGGAACAAAAATATCTCACTTTACTAGAGAATGTGAAGGCCACGTAGAGGAAATTGAAGTGCCCTTTCATACCGACAAAGGCACAAATCACAGACTTCCACATTCATTCCACTAAGGCTCCATCTCCAGCGCTACGTTTTGGTTTTAAAGCGTTTGAGTTTTGATCCCAAAGTGATCTCTGTGCACCAAGTGTTTTTATCTCCAGTAGAAGAACTAATCTCTGGTTAAACTAACATGCCCAAACCTCATATCTCATCATCATCCTGGTATACTGGGCATAAACAGGAGGCAGCGTGGAGACTCCGCCCACTGCTGGTAGTTACCATGGTAATGTTAGTAGCTTTAGTCTCCGAGAACGAGACGTCGTGACAGACCCAAAAAGAAAGAAAGACCCAATCAGGAGGAGAAACGTTGGCGTCAGTGTCGGTGTTGTCAAAGGTCTCCGTTTGGAGACGTTGAGACTGAAACACAACCCCGCAGATTCAGAACCAAAACGGGTCAGAAGAGTTTCCTAATGTCTCCGGTTTAGGGGCTCGGACACACCAGAATGAATGAGAGGGGGAAACGCCAGAGCAGGGGGAATGAGAGGGGGAAACGCCAGAGCAGGGGGAATGAGAGGGGGAAATACCAGAGCAGGGGGAATGAGAGGGGGAAACACCAGAGCAGGGGGAATGAGAGGGGGAAACACCAGAGCAGGGGGGAATGAGAGGGGGGAACACCAGAGCAGGGGGGAATGAGAGGGGGAAACACCAGAGCAGGGGGAATGAGAGGGGGAAACACCAGAGCAGGGGGAATGAGAGGGTGAAATGTCAAAATGACAAGAACGTCGAAAGAAGTTTAAAAAAACATTGGAAAAAGCTGCAAAAAGTGACAAATCCAACATAAAAAGCCACAAAATTGGGTCACAAAAGTAGTATTGAGACAAAATATGTGTGGATGTCCATCCACACATGAGTAATGTCCTTCTTCTTAGAAAACCATATGTTTTTAAAAATGTCTCATGATATATTGTCTCTAAAAGTGTGTTATTCAACTTTAATTTTTTTGTTAAAGAAGGAAAAGACAATCACAAAACTCAATACTATCGAATTGCAATACTTCTAGAATTAAAATGAATGAAAATCAAGATACAAGTCTATTGGGAACCCATGTATCATGAAAGAATCGAATCGGGACAAAAGCATATCGTCCCAGCCCTAATGTAGAGTAAGTGCGAAACGGCAGGAAAAGCAATACAACTTAATAACTACAGAGAGCAGTAGAAAGGATTTAGTGTCCATCAATGCCTGAGTGTGTGTATGACAGTGTGCCATTTTCTTTCATATCTCTAGACTTCCAGCTCTTTTCCTCAAGACGCACTTATCTCTCTGAGTCTGTGCCCTACTGTCAAGATTATTCAAATTCAGTTCTGTTAGAGGAGGGGAAGATGGGAATATCAGGTGCCAATTACCGCAGTTTCCCGTCTTTTTGCACATAATTATAGACAGATTATTCAACCTCCCGAGTCTGAAAGAAACCCCATACCTCAAACACTCACACAGAAGTTTCTGTGGCTTGTGAGCACGCTGGTATTATTACATTTAGAAAAACAGTGTATAAACAACACGCTAAACTGAACACTGAATAATAAAAGCGAGGTGGGTAGTGGAGATGATAGTAAACTATACTTAATGGTATGGAGTCTTGGGTAGAACTGAGGTACAAAAAAGCTGTTTTTTTTACTGATTTAAAATCATGTGATCGAATCAGTGTTGTAGTCAAGACCACCTAAACCGAGACCAATTCATCACCAAGACCAGAGTGTATCCAGACCTACACAAGACCGAGACTTTGAGGGGTTGAGACTGAGACAAGCTCGAGAGTTTGAGGGGTTGAGACTGAGATTTTGAGGAGTTGAGATTGAGAGTTTGAGGGGTTGAAACCAGGAGGTGTATGCCAGGAAACCCGCCTGCGGCTGGTTTACACCTGCTTTTAAGAGGCAGAGAATTTTCACTGCAAAATAGAGGCGCGCTGTCATGGGCGGTTTTTGTACATACCGCGGAATACATAATTAGGCACACTTTATGCTTCCCCTCCCATGTCTTTATGGGAAACTCCCACTTTCTCCTTCACCCACCCATGAATGCATATGCATGACACAGAAAAGCACAATTTGCCATTTTCAGTTCCTGCAACAGGCAGTCTGCGCTTTTACCTCAGTGCGGCCTGTTTATACATACCTCGCCATGCTTCTACGTGCACGAAACAAATATGCCGGAAGTAGGCACAAAAGCGTTAGTACATCTGGTTTGAGGGGTTGAGACCGAGACTTTGAGGGTTTGAGATTAAGAGTTTGAGGGGTTGATCTAAGATACGTCTAACAACTAACATAAAGTGAAAACTTGCTTTGTGTTCAACCTAAAAACACCTTCAGATGTTTATAGCCTTATTGGAGTTGTCATGTCATCCTGTCCTCCATCTCTCCAGTTACTCTTCGCTGCATACGAGGCTCATAAAGACAATACAAGTGAGATGCATTCATTTTCTTCCCACACAATATTCATCAGTAAAAGTCATTTCCCTGCCAGTTAGACTTCTTCTTCACCTACTGTGTAATTTTGAGAAATACCCCAAAAGTGTTTGTGTGAACAGCACGAGAGGAGATGAATGGAGTGAAGGGTTTGTTGGCTCACTAAATACCACTTTATACGTGTAAAGAGTCTTTTGGCGTGAAACAACTCAAACAGTGTTAACCGGAGTGTGATGTTAACAAAAGACTGTGAATCTGGAATTGTTCAGATAGCTCTTAAATATTTATGCCTCATTCACTGGAATCAACTGTTCCACAATCTGCTCGCTGCAATTAAAGGATGTGTTTTTGTGATTAATGCAATAAAGACATCTGTCACTTTGGTAAACAGTAGAGTAGATTATTGAAGGAGTGCACTTAGTGTCATTTGGTGTTACTGCCTGCTCTCATTTCCTGCCAACATGTTTTAGTATGTTAAAATATAGTTTTTCATCATTTCTAAATACAAGCTTGATAGAAACCAACATCTACATTTCTGATTTATGTCACATCACTTTTATGAAAGAGTCTGCAGAACACAGCACATCTAATTCCCCGTTACACATTTGCTTCCACCTAATGTTGCTGTATCATTTTGTAGGACAAAAGTAATTGATGGAAAAAACACAAAACAACTAATTTCATCTTCCAGTCGTCTCTCAAAAAGTGCTCTTCTCCAAAGGAAGGAAGCTATCATTCAAACACTTTTCAGTTACAAGGCTGTTGGGCCAGACCTAGACTTTTTATGTCTACCAAAAATGTGATGTTTCAGTCGCCTTCTTCTGAACTATTCTTGCCACCCTTCATTCCTTTTCAGTTTTTGTTGCTGTGATTTTTGCGCTTTTTGACGTGTATGTCACTTTTGTTGACACTTTTTTGTTTCACAAGTCAGTAAATATATCGCTCACATCACTGTATTGTTCTTCATATGAAGACTTATTTTTTCTACCAAAAATGATTTGCGCTGGTCAGGGGGTACTTTGCTTAAAAACACAATTCAAAAGGGGAACATTATTGAAAGAAGTTTGAGAACAAGTGCTTGAGGCTATAAAAGTTCCATCACTGCACATTCATAATGTTTTTTGGCCACTGGGCGGTAACAAGTACATCTTGATATGTTGAACAAACCAACTCGTTCTCACTCGAAACTCGTAAAATACAGACATTTGGGCAGTGGCTGTCAGCATCAGATAAGATGCAAAAAGCGCCCTTCAGCGTGTATGTAGAACGCACCAGGGAGAGCAGCAGCTACACGGCATTTAAAGATGACATGGCATTAAGAGCAACTACGGTAGCGCGTAGTATGTAAGCTTGGACAAAAAACTTATGTAGCCGTTTTTCAAGGGAGGACAGTCTCGACAGACCGTAGAACTACACATCCTATAGCATGGCTAAAGATATTAGTTATAGCTGTTTTGATGGCTGTATGTGAGTTGAAGAATGTATTTCTCTCTCTTTCATTGTCTGCCATTGTTATCTCCTTCTTTCTTCTCTTTCTCGCTCTCATTACCTACTCCAGTTTTTTCCACAGCGCAGCAGTCTGGGCCCACACAGCGGAGTCGGCCGATACTACGGACTCTTTGGACCAATCTAATTGTCCAAAGCACTGAACCCGAACAGACTTTAACTGATGTCCCTTGCGTGCTCAGCGTAAATGTCCGAGGCCAAAGGCAACATGTTGGATGAGGAATGGGACGGCACTTTGTGACATCAATAACGTTACCTGAGGCTTTTATGTGGCCGGTAAAGTGAGGCTCATATTTCATGTGGCGCCATGTAATTGGATGTGTTCGCAATCCCAGTTTACAGGAAAAATAGTAACACAGCCACATAATGTAATGTTTTCACGGCAAAGACATATCCTGGCACACAGAGTGCATGTTACTGAGCTACAGTATGTGCTTGTCAACATGTTCTCACTAGCTGCTTTCATGGTTTATGCATTTCTCTTTTGATTTATTTATTTGAAGGATGTCTCTGTGCTTCACATGTCAACCCTGATGAGAACATTCCTGCAGCATCGTGGATTCATGCTCTTACATATTTTACATCGGACAGCCCTGAGGACACTGGCACTATGCTAACTTTATTATCACTCCTAGAATGCAATCCACTATACACAACATCTACACAAGAAAAGCTGGTGGTATAAGACGTAGAAACAGTGGGCACAACTCGTCTTTAGTCAAAAGAAATATCGGTGTGTGTTTGTCATTGCTGCAGAGATATTTAGGTTACAAAATTTAGAGTTTTTTAATTATTTTTTAATTATTCTGTTACACACTGGGGCGTGACGAAATAAACGATGCATAAACACAAAATATTCATAGGCGATTATTTAGCTGATACAGAGGCAACTTTTTTAAACCTTCTGCGTCCAAGTGTTGCAAGGGTCTGGTTCGGTCCACGTGGCGCAAATATTGTTATCTGTCCATGTCCGCAAGGGTCTGGATATATCAGATATATCATATATATCTGAGAATTTGCAAGCTCTCCTGTTCTGTCCTTTTACTGACGACTGCAAATACAAAGAACCAAAGATGACACGGACCGAAAAGATTAAACCAACAGGAAGAAGCACTTGTCAACTGTTCCTGATGCCAGGCACCAGCTGGAACAATTCAAATGAGTTCCTACAAAGCTAATTCAGACATCCACATATCAGATCCACACAGCTGTCTCTGGATTTCTCAGTATGACTATGTTCAGAAAATGTTGTCGCCCGGCAACTTTTGCGCGCAGAAACTCATGAAAGTGAAGATAATGACCTTTTCTGAAGAGTCCATCATGTTTTTTTAATCCTCCTTGACTACTAGCAACTGTGTGGAGGAGGGGGGTGGTGCGTGAGCATGAAAAGGCGTGTATCATGTGGATGCAACAATAGTGTTGTTGTTATTACTTAGAATTCCTCATGGGGGAGACAGAAACTACGCACTGTAGCTTTAAATTCAGCCGACAAAAGGTGACTGTGAGCCGGTGAAGAGCACCGTTAGGTTACGGTCGTTTCAGCGGCTCACGGTCACAGTTGAGTTTAGCTGACAAAAGGTGACTGTCATGCAGCACCGACAGTTAAGTTTAGACACTAAAACAACTAGTTAAGATTAGAAAAAAAGATAGTCCCCTTAAGTAGTACTATATTTTTCACAAAGTGGCAATGCACGGGGTTCTTAACATAATTCCTTGCCCTATTTTTTAGACGTGGCTGTAGAGGGACAGGGAGTGGTGTGTTTTCAGGTGTGTGATGATGATTAGTCAGTGAGCAGCAGCAGCTCAGCACAGAGCTTCAGAGACCGACACCATCTGGCTAAGCTTCGCTGCCACACGATGGATGACACTGTTCGCCTGCCTTCTTCCCAAACCCCTGACAGCAAAGGCAGGACAGTTTCCTCACACACAGTTACAGCGGGGGGTTTTCCACATGTTGCTGCCACCTCTCTTCACAAACACAGGAAAGCTTGGTATCACATCTTCTATGACAATGTCTGATTAAACTGTTATAGTACGTGTCCATACGTGATGTTTTCACAGAAGGGATCGCCTCGCTTCCCAGCACTTCACGCTAATGGTATCAGTTTTGTCTTCACTGACTAATGACAAGCAAAGAAAACAGGCTACACCCTCCTACAACCACGATGGCTGCACCTGATTGGACAAACGCGTCACATGGGTCTCTCTACTCCCAGATTTTAAAACCGACCATAATAAAGCTCAACAGTGTGGTTCCGGAAGTAAAAATCCCATTGATTTTCTCGATAAGGATTTAGATCATCAGCCATAATGTCTAAACCGCATTATTATGGAGAAAAACTACACTACCTGCAATCCTAAGCAGCAACGTCTCTGATTGGTCCAACTCGCTGTTACCATGGAAATGTTTACTGAACCCGCAAAACCACAAACAGTTCACTGTTGAGCTCTATGGCAGCTCGTTGGCAATACGATCAGTTATTTTATGAAAAGAGTTCAGCGAAACGTGTTTCTAAAAACATTCAAAGCGAGAAATAGATGAATCTGTCTTCATTTCAGATCGCCAACGGTCAGTTTAAAAGATCGTCGTCAGCTTTTGAGAGGCGGCGAGCCGAGTCACCCACTCCTCATTTGCATAAAGTTGACTTGACATCCCGCTTCTCCAAAGTCCTCGCGAAGGATGGAAATGATGCTGACAATGGACACATACCTTTAGATGCACTGCAAAAAAACCTAAAAATAAAGTAAATCTGCATTGCATATAACAAACAAATTAAAATTTCCTGTCATTTGTATTCAATAACTGCAGAGAAACACTAAAGAGTCGACTCTGTGTTCTGCCCTTGAACGAGGCAGTGCACCTGCAGCCAGCTTCAGGGCTGCTGCTGTGCTTTTTTTGTTGCTTTCAACCGCTCCGTGTTGATGCTTTCTAATGCATCACCAGTTAAAACCTTCCCAGATGAGCATTTCAAACTTGAATACAGTTTAGCAGCTAATGCATTCTGTGTGGTTGTGAGGAAATGGAAGACAGCAGCAAAACCTTTTAAATTTTTAATTATACATTTAAAGCGTCGCTGCTGTACACTCATGTGGATTCCATACTTTCTCCATCCTTTTTATGTGATAAACAGTACGATGTTGTGCTTGGCTTTTGTGCTTCATCTGTACACTCAGAGGAATGGAATATGCTTTGTCAGAGAACATTTTACTGATGCGCTCAGTATCTCCATTTTGCCATTTGCAGGATACGTTAATGAACATTTCCTCAAGAGTCAGTATTCTCCTGGTTTCTGCACATCATGAGGAACACAGTTAACTAAAACATCACAGCCCTTTAAGCTTTAAGACGCTACAAATGATACCCAGCTACAAAAAAGCCTGAAAGAGAACTAAATTAGAAGAAAGAAGCCTGCATTTAGAACAGAATTACAGAAAGTTGTTTCAATGCAGAATACACCGTCTTGTCCCATCTCATTGGTGGAAACTGGCAGCTTTTCAGAACACTGCAGAATCTTTGGTCTGAACTGGGTCTAACTGTGTCTGTCTGCTCTTTGCTGCTGAGCAGGTAGAGTACAGCGGCTTTATTTGAGCTTTTATTCTGTAAGCGACGCTATGAGAGCACTGAACCAGAACAGATAAACAATGAGCTGAAACTCACTATGAAGCTCCCTAATTACTCAGCTGATTATTCTCTGCCAGACACACACATTGTCCTTAATACATTATTGTTAGAACAAAGCACATAAATAAAACATTTTCACTGATTAATTTAAAGAAATGCAGCTGTAGCAAGTATCTCCCTATCACTAACGTTATCCACGTTCATATTTTAAGACGCTACAAATGATATCCAGCAACAAAAAAGCCTGAAAAGTCTGAAGTTGGAACAGAGTACAGACAGTCGTTTCTATGCAGATGATACATCGTCTTGTCTCATTGGTGTGAAGTGGCAGCTTTCAAAACGCTGCAGACCAACGCGTGGCAAGTAGCTGCAAGTTTTAACTTGTCTCATCCAGAATCTTTGGTCTGAACTGGACTTAATATAATAATAAATGTTCAGTTTGCCCATTATGAATCTCCCAGACAACAACACTATCTTCAGGTCTAAAACTTTCCTCTTGTTGAGTCATTTTCTTCGTGTCAAAGCGCGGTCGGCACAGTTGTCTAAAAGCTACGAGTCAGACTCACACACTGCCATTTGTTTTCCATTTCGCCTGACCCTTTTGTGTGCGGTGCCTATATGAAGGAAAACAGCAGATGTGATTGCATAAGCCTTCCCTGACCTTTTGTGCTGCTCGTCAGTAAACAGAGTCCATTGACTCTCAATAACTGCCTCATCACACGCGCTCTCGCCTCTATTGAGTGATACAATAGCATCGTCTGCAATCAATATTTTTGTAATGCATCACTTTCTAACCTTCTTCTCTGGTTTCTTGCCAATATTAAGAAATTGACCTTTTTATGGTTGTTACATTAAGTATTTGTGAGAATAAATCAATGGCTGACATTTGTTTGACTGCGGAGAATCGATATATGATACATGAGAGAAGCCAAATAACGGCAGGTTAACATCATCTAACTGATTTTTATAATCTCCTTTTAATCTGACATGCAAAGCCTTCCTATCAAGTGAATTTAGTGTCTCATCTGAGAACCGAGTTGCAGATCACTCGCAGCCTTGTTTGTTTTCACAGCGGAAACTCTTCGACCACTCAAAAAACAACATCTCCGGTGGAAAGTCGACAGAAAACAGAAACATTCACAGAAGTTAGAAATGTAAATTACAACTGAGTACTGTGATGCGGCTCGATTTATTTTCGTACTACACTTAGATTTCTGACAAATAGATCAACAGAAGGATGTTCAAACTCAAAGCTGCAGAGGCCGAGATATCTGGACTTTTAAAGCTCCAAAAAGCTTCCCATAATGCAACTCAGTTGAGGCTTTTCATTAGACCCTTGCTGCATGCTAAACACCTACAACACCTACTCAACTGTGTACCTAGTCTGGATCAATGACATCATTTCCAGGATAATCGCTTCGGATGTCCTGGCTATGTCTGCATCGTCTAACTTTCTTCTCTTCGGGAAACCACAAACTAGCGAGCTACACGCTGAAAATGTCAAGTTTAGAAGAACATTTGGATGGTGCAACAAGGCAGGTCTGCTTGGTTCTTTCAGGGAATGATTGAAAGATTTACAAAGAATATGTTTAGGTCATTTCCTCTCTAACTGGGAGGTTTTGGGACTGATTGGTGGGATTGCTGTGGACGAAATACACACAGAGATACACTGGTAAGAGCCAATGAGGTTTAACCATGTATCAGCACATTTAAATAGCTCACATCACTGTATTGTGAGGTGAGCCACCATTGCTGTGTGTGGAGCTTAGCACCGCCCAAGACCATTGGGATTGGTTTAAAGAAATGCAAACAACCCAGAGAGTTTTTTTCTCCTATCCCAGAATGCATCTGTGGTGTAGCCAGACTAACTTGTAAGTGACGACATTGTGGCTGAAAATTAAATCTACTTATTAAATGTTTTGTGCCACAGAAGACAGCCGTACTCTAAATGTGCAGATTAATAAGAGAGGTTTACTTTTCTTTTCTCAAACTGAGACCGTGCAGAAAGCTGGCTGCGCTGGAATTAAAATCCCTGATGAGCATGTATTGCTAATTACTGC
>NC_050178.1:29615647-29623147 GCF_008315115.2 Sander lucioperca
TCTTTAGAGCGCAGGAAGTACATTTTGTACTCAAGCACTTTTATTTCTTACTTTTTGTGCTGAACGTGTATTGTACCTTTTTACTACTTGTGTTCTAAAGTTCAGTAATAAGTTGCATTAGTGCAGCGCTTCATTTACCCAACCAGTTTTCCAAACCATACGAGGATATCGGTCATTTGTTCTAAGATAAGATAGGATAAACTTTTTGGATCCTTCACTGGGTACATTTTCTTGTTACAGCAGCGCAAAAAAATAATACGTACGTTTAACTGACATGGCAGATGGGACAGTTAGGTTTAGGAAAAGAGGGCGGGTGGGGTTACAAAAATGTACGTTTTCAGTGACACGCGGGACAAGAATGGGACATTAATCCCCGTTCCTCTGTGTTGTTTGACCCATCCACCCCCCCCCAACCAACCTCCCCATGAGGCATTTCGGTTTTTCATACTACTCTCTACCATTGTCTCTCTACATACTACTCTCTACCGTTGTCTCTCTACATACTACTCTCTACCGTTGTCTCTCTACATACTACTCTCTACCGTTGTCTCTCTACATACTACTCTCTACCGTTGTCTCTCTACATACTACTCTCTACTGTTGTCTCTCTACATACTACTCTCTACTGTTGTCTCTCTACATACTACTCTCTACCGTTGTCTCTCTACATACTACTCTCTACCGTTGTCTCTCTACATACTACTCTCTACCGTTGTCTCTCTACATTCTACTCTCTACTGTTGTCTCTCTACATACTACTCTCTACTGTTGTCTCTCTACATACTCTCTACTGTTGTCTCTCTACATACTACTCTCTACTGTTGTCTCTCTACATTCTACTCTCTACTGTTGTCTCTCTACATACTACTCTCTACTGTTGTCTCTCTACATTCTACTCTCTACTGTTGTCTCTCTACATACTACTCTCTACTGTTGTCTCTCTACATTCTACTCTCTACTGTTGTCTCTCTACATACTCTCTACTGTTGTCTCTCTACATACTACTCTCTACTGTTGTCTCTCTACTGTTGTCTCTCTACATACTACTCTCTACTGTTGTCTCTCTACATTCTACTCTCTACTGTTGTCTCTCTACATACTACTCTCTACTGTTGTCTCTCTACATACTCTCTACTGTTGTCTCTCTACATACTACTCTCTACTGTTGTCTCTCTACATTCTACTCTCTACTGTTGTCTCTCTACATACTACTCTCTACTGTTGTCTCTCTACATTCTACTCTCTACTGTTGTCTCTCTACATACTACTCTCTACTGTTGTCTCTCTACATTCTACTCTCTACTGTTGTCTCTCTACATACTACTCTCTACTGTTGTCTCTCTACATACTCTCTACTGTTGTCTCTCTACATACTGCTCTCTACTGTTGTCTCTCTACATACTGCTCTCTACTGTTGTCTCTCTACATACTACTCTCTACTGTTGTCTCTATACATACTACTCTCTACTGTTGTCTCTCTACATACTACTCTCTACTGTTGTCTCTCTACATACTACTCTCTACTGTTGTCTCTCTTCATACTACTCTCTACTGTTGTCTCTCTACATACTCTCTACTGTTGTCTCTCTACATACTACTCTCTACTGTTGTCTCTCTACATACTACTCTCTACTGTTGTCTCTCTACATTCTACTCTCTACTGTTGTCTCTCTACATACTACTCTCTACTGTTGTCTCTCTACATACTCTCTACTGTTGTCTCTCTACATACTTTCTACTGTTGTCTCTCTACATACTGCTCTCTACTGTTGTCTCTCTACATACTACTCTCTACTGTTGTCTCTCTACATTCTACTCTCTACTGTTGTCTCTCTACATACTCTCTACTGTTGTCTCTCTACATACTTTCTACTGTTGTCTCTCTACATACTGCTCTCTACTGTTGTCTCTCTACATACTGCTCTCTACTGTTGTCTCTCTACATTCTACTCTCTACTGTTGTCTCTCTACATACTACTCTCTACTGTTGTCTCTCTACATACTACTCTCTACTGTTGTCTCTCTTCATACTACTCTCTACTGTTGTCTCTCTACATACTCTCTACTGTTGTCTCTCTACATACTTTCTACTGTTGTCTCTCTACATACTGCTCTCTACTGTTGTCTCTCTACATACTGCTCTCTACTGTTGTCTCTCTACATTCTACTCTCTACTGTTGTCTCTCTACATACTACTCTCTACTGTTGTCTCTCTACATACTCTCTACTGTTGTCTCTCTACATACTTTCTACTGTTGTCTCTCTACATACTACTCTCTACCGTTGTCTCTCTACATACTACTCTCTACCGTTGTCTCTCTACATACTACTCTCTACCGTTGTCTCTCTACATACTACTCTCTACTGTTGTCTCTCTACATACTACTCTCTACTGTTGTCTCTCTACATACTACTCTCTACCGTTGTCTCTCTACATACTACTCTCTACCGTTGTCTCTCTACATACTACTCTCTACCGTTGTCTCTCTACATTCTACTCTCTACTGTTGTCTCTCTACATACTACTCTCTACTGTTGTCTCTCTACATACTCTCTACTGTTGTCTCTCTACATACTACTCTCTACTGTTGTCTCTCTACATTCTACTCTCTACTGTTGTCTCTCTACATACTACTCTCTACTGTTGTCTCTCTACATTCTACTCTCTACTGTTGTCTCTCTACATACTACTCTCTACTGTTGTCTCTCTACATTCTACTCTCTACTGTTGTCTCTCTACATACTCTCTACTGTTGTCTCTCTACATACTACTCTCTACTGTTGTCTCTCTACTGTTGTCTCTCTACATACTACTCTCTACTGTTGTCTCTCTACATTCTACTCTCTACTGTTGTCTCTCTACATACTACTCTCTACTGTTGTCTCTCTACATACTCTCTACTGTTGTCTCTCTACATACTACTCTCTACTGTTGTCTCTCTACATCTACTCTCTACTGTTGTCTCTCTACATACTACTCTCTACTGTTGTCTCTCTACATTCTACTCTCTACTGTTGTCTCTCTACATACTACTCTCTACTGTTGTCTCTCTACATTCTACTCTCTACTGTTGTCTCTCTACATACTACTCTCTACTGTTGTCTCTCTACATACTCTCTACTGTTGTCTCTCTACATACTGCTCTCTACTGTTGTCTCTCTACATACTGCTCTCTACTGTTGTCTCTCTACATACTACTCTCTACTGTTGTCTCTATACATACTACTCTCTACTGTTGTCTCTCTACATACTACTCTCTACTGTTGTCTCTCTACATACTACTCTCTACTGTTGTCTCTCTTCATACTACTCTCTACTGTTGTCTCTCTACATACTCTCTACTGTTGTCTCTCTACATACTACTCTCTACTGTTGTCTCTCTACATACTACTCTCTACTGTTGTCTCTCTACATTCTACTCTCTACTGTTGTCTCTCTACATACTACTCTCTACTGTTGTCTCTCTACATACTCTCTACTGTTGTCTCTCTACATACTTTCTACTGTTGTCTCTCTACATACTGCTCTCTACTGTTGTCTCTCTACATACTACTCTCTACTGTTGTCTCTCTACATTCTACTCTCTACTGTTGTCTCTCTACATACTCTCTACTGTTGTCTCTCTACATACTTTCTACTGTTGTCTCTCTACATACTGCTCTCTACTGTTGTCTCTCTACATACTGCTCTCTACTGTTGTCTCTCTACATTCTACTCTCTACTGTTGTCTCTCTACATACTACTCTCTACTGTTGTCTCTCTACATACTACTCTCTACTGTTGTCTCTCTTCATACTACTCTCTACTGTTGTCTCTCTACATACTACCCTCTACTGTTGTCTCTCTACATATTACTCTCTACTGTTGTCTCTCTACATACTACTCTCTACTGTTGTCTCTCTACATACTACTCTCTACTGTTGTCTCTCTACATACTACTCTCTACTGTTGTCTCTCTACATTCTACTCTATACTGTTGTCTCTCTACATACTACTCTCTACTGTTGTCTCTCTACATACTCTCTACTGTTGTCTCTCTACATACTTTCTACTGTTGTCTCTCTACATACTGCTCTCTACTGTTGTCTCTCTACATACTACTCTCTACTGTTGTCTCTCTACAATCTACTCTCTACTGTTGTCTCTCTACATACTACTCTCTACTGTTGTCTCTCTACATTCTACTCTCTACTGTTGTCTCTCTACATACTACTCTCTACTGTTGTCTCTCTACATACTACTCTCTACTGTTGTCTCTCTACATACTACTCTCTACCGTTGTCTCTCTACATACTACTCTCTACCGTTGTCTCTCTACATACTACTCTACTGTTGTCTCTCTACATACTACTCTCTACTGTTGTCTCTCTACATTCTACTCTCTACTGTTGTCTCTCTACATACTACTCTCTACTGTTGTCTCTCTACATACTACTCTCTACTGTTGTCTCTCTACATTCTACTCTACTGTTGTCTCTCTACATACTACTCTCTACAGTTGTCTCTCTACATACTCTCTACTGTTGTCTCTCTACATACTACTCTCTACTGTTGTCTCTCTACATTCTACTCTCTACTGTTGTCTCTCTACATACTACTCTCTACTGTTGTCTCTCTACATTCTACTCTCTACTGTTGTCTCTCTACATACTACTCTCTACTGTTGTCTCTCTACATACTCTCTACTGTTGTCTCTCTACATACTACTCTCTACTGTTGTCTCTCTACATTCTACTCTCTACTGTTGTCTCTCTACATACTACTCTCTACTGTTGTCTCTCTACATTCTACTCTCTACTGTTGTCTCTCTACATACTACTCTCTACTGTTGTCTCTCTACATACTACTCTCTACTGTTGTCTCTCTACATTCTACTCTCTACTGTTGTCTCTCTACATACTACTCTCTACTGTTGTCTCTCTACATACTCTCTACTGTTGTCTCTCTACATACTGCTCTCTACTGTTGTCTCTCTACATACTGCTCTCTACTGTTGTCTCTCTACATACTACTCTCTACTGTTGTCTCTCTACATACTACTCTCTACTGTTGTCTCTCTACATACTACTCTCTACTGTTGTCTCTCTTCATACTACTCTCTACTGTTGTCTCTCTACATACTCTCTACTGTTGTCTCTCTACATACTACTCTCTACTGTTGTCTCTCTACATACTACTCTCTACTGTTGTCTCTCTACATACTACTCTCTACTGTTGTCTCTCTACATACTACTCTCTACTGTTGTCTCTCTACATACTACTCTCTACTGTTGTCTCTCTACATTCTACTCTCTACTGTTGTCTCTCTACATACTACTCTCTACTGTTGTCTCTCTACATACTCTCTACTGTTGTCTCTCTACATACTTTCTACTGTTGTCTCTCTACATACTGCTCTCTACTGTTGTCTCTCTACATTCTACTCTCTACTGTTGTCTCTCTACATACTACTCTCTACTGTTGTCTCTCTACATACTCTCTACTGTTGTCTCTCTACATACTGCTCTCTACTGTTGTCTCTCTACATACTGCTCTCTACTGTTGTCTCTCTACATACTACTCTCTACTGTTGTCTCTCTACATACTACTCTCTACTGTTGTCTCTCTACATACTCTCTACTGTTGTCTCTCTACATACTACTCTCTACTGTTGTCTCTCTACATACTCTCTACTGTTGTCTCTCTACATACTTTCTACTGTTGTCTCTCTACATACTACTCTCTACTGTTGTCTCTCTACATACTACTCTCTACTGTTGTCTCTCTACATACTACTCTCTACTGTTGTCTCTCTTCATACTACTCTCTGCTGTTGTCTCTCTACATACTACTCTCTACTGTTGTCTCTCTACATACTACTCTCTACTGTTGTCTCTCTACATACTACTCTCTACTGTTGTCTCTCTACATACTACTCTCTACTGTTGTCTCTCTACATACTACTCTCTACTGTTGTCTCTCTACATTCTACTCTCTACTGTTGTCTCTCTACATACTACTCTCTACTGTTGTCTCTCTACATACTCTCTACTGTTGTCTCTCTTCATACTACTCTCTACTGTTGTCTCTCTACATACTCTCTACTTTTGTCTCTCTACATACTACTCTCTACTGTTGTCTCTGTATCTGATGCTGTGAGCCACTGACCAAGCATCTGTATTTTACTGGCCTCAGCTTCCCCTTCACCGACAAAAGAAAGCACCAAACTGTTCCAACGATCTGCTGCAATTACGTTCCTTAAGTCGTCACAGAGAAACAACGTGAAGTTATATTTCCACTGCTTCCATCTCTGTTCTTTTTTAATCGGTGCACTTTAATTCTCTCACGTCTCCAGATTAACTCTTCCATCTTTGAGTTCGGCGAGAAGAAAAGAAAAAGTGATAATATAAAAGAGCACAGCGGTGACACATTTATTAATATGATGAATTGCTTTTGGACGAGACATCTTGTGCCGCCTCGTTCGAGGAAAGTATGATTTATGATTGCCTCCGAGTCCACTGTCAAAATACAAAACTGGGGGAATTATCGGCATTTGAGAATCTCTGTAATACAAATTAATGATCACATCACACAGCGAGACCGGTCGCATGCCACTGAATTACATTCCTTAACGGGCTATTTTTAAACGTTAATCAATGTATGACAAAGCCATAATTCAGTGCAGTATCCACGGTGATTTTCACCTTCATAATGAACAAGACACACTCAACATCTCTGTGCTTTCATTTTTACTTAATGTGTCATTTAAAGGTGAAAATGTGAGCACCACTTCCAACTCAGGAGGCTATTAATCATTTCCAGAGCTGGGTGAAGTGTTCAGATTCTTTACTTAGGAAAGAGTATGGATACACCAACACAAACATATACACAAGTATCATCAGCTTCATGCAGTAACACTCCTATAGTGATAGTGCTTTGCTCCGAATCAGTTGATGAGTGTGTGAACTTGGAGCGATTCCCTCTTGGTTCGGTTTGTTTGACACCTGGAAAAATACAAGCGTACAAAAATGCGTCAAAATTCACTCCTCTTATTGGTCGGATGTGTTCTGGACATCTCCATGTTCAAACCAGCTCATTTCATTTGAATAATCAGACATTGTTTTTTTTTGTAGTCTATATTCTCTTTCATTAGCCATGTAACAGCTTAGAGGAATATTGTCTTTTTTGGAATAAGGGCAAAAACCAGAATATTATCTGCATGTAAACACACAGACTATATTTACATGCACATAATATTCTGTTTTGTTCATAATTATTGAGCGGTGGAGGACTTGTTGGAGTGTGTGCACACAGCTTCCCTCTTTCATTCCTTTGATTTTCAGCTTGATTATAATAATTATACAAATCAAAAGCCTATAATCCATGTTGATAAGGTGAACTATGATATAGATCTTCAGGTTCTGTTACTGATCTGATCCAGAGCTGCAAAGATTTATAGATTAGTTGTCAACTATTAAATGAATCTCCAACTATTTAGATAATCCATTAATCAGTTTGAG
>NC_050178.1:29628147-29643147 GCF_008315115.2 Sander lucioperca
GACGATGTTAATTAGAATCACATGGAAACTCCAGAGAAAACAACAAGTCTGCAGTCACGGCCAGATGTGGTATACAAAAAATCACTTCAACAAATCCTCCAAATCATACAACGATATCAGAGGTTTGTTCCTCCCCTCTAATACGACCCAAAGGAGAGTTTTCCATCCTCATATCTAAACCAGAGAAGGTAACGGTTGCGGTTTTAAACACATGGTTAACGTTGTGAAATAGACAGTGTCAGGTATTACTAAAAGACCGAAACTCTTTAACATGAAACAGCCCAAAATCACCATCACCAAACTCACCAGACTCCATTGAGACATAAAGACAAAATGTTGTATCTCTGCCAGTATCCCTAAGTTACCCGAACCCTTCATCTTCTTGCTCAGGTGTCATCATCAAAGTACAGATCTTCTGTCGCCTGACAACAGGTCGTCTTCTGGCGTAGGCTACATCTACATCGCTACGTCTTCATTTTTAAGCGCCGTGCTGAGACAAGAACGATCTCCGTCCACACAAGAGTGTCAGCTCCAGTAGCAGAACTAATCTCAGTCCATATATTAACACATATCACATGACCATTCACAAACACTGGGCAGCTGCATGCCGGTGTAAACAGGAAGCAGATTGTATGACATTACTCTGGGGCTGAAACCCATGGATGTAAAAGTTAAAAACACAGAAAGTCTTTTGGAGAAAGAACAACGGTCAAAAGTAAGAGTAGGGATTTATTATCTTGGAGCGAGGACGAGGTGGAACTGTTACTGACAGACAGAGTCAGTAGACAGAGGGACAGACAGACAGAGAGACAGACAGAGAGACAGAGCGACAGACAGAGAGAACAGTTACGAAAGGTCTGTAAGCTACCTAACCGATAAGAGTGACTGATGCGTGTCCTCGTTTCCAAATGTCTCCGTCTGTGTCAGTTCAGACTCTAAAGAAACCTCTGAGTTTTCAAACCAAAAAGGGAGCAGCACCGTTTCCAAATGTCTCCGTTTGAGGGGTTCGGAAACGCAGCAGCAACGTGGACGCCAGGCGTAAACGTAGCAGAAGATTTTCTTTTTTTTAAACCGAAACATAATAGTATGGATGTAGCCTCAATAAGGGAGTCCTGAGTTTAAAATTTGCATTACAGATACAGTATGTGTTCCCAAAATCAGCAATAAACCTTCACACTCAATGAAGTACTTTCTAATTACATTTGATGATTCTTATCAGCCCGCGGCGATTCATGTCCTTCTGTAGTCTGAAAATTAATCTTTATGAGCTTCCAAACATCACTGAGGGGAATTACTTGTGAATAATATCCAGGTGTGGAAAGATGCGCTACTTCTAAATGATGTTACAAGCTATCAGAAGGTCAGTCCTGTAATGTTATCGCTGTTGTCTCTGCATTCAAAAGCTAATTGATTCTCCACCAAAATCTGTCTGACTCATTCTCACTGGAGATAGTACTCATCAACAAGTAACAAAGGAAAACCCATTTTGCTCTATATTTAATTAAAAATACCACTGGACCTCAGTATATTGAATATTTCCAAGTAATAGAAATCTGCTTTTCAGTTGGTTTAAAAAGGGAAATGGTGTTTGGTGCCTGCAGGTTAATTGAAGAAATGTAATTATTGTGACTTCCTGGTTTTGAAAATGTTCTGGAAATGTGCCCCCACGCTGCTAATGACACGCTGCTGTGGATAATTGTCTGTAATAAAGCAAACCCTAGGACACATATTGAAGTCCAAAGATGGCAGTCTTGAAGAGCATGGGTAGTTCAAATGGAAAATCTGTAGAAAGCTGTGTTTAGATTATCGCTCGTTGTAATGAGTTTTCAGGGTTGGAATGGCCACACTAAACGTACGCTGACTTGAAAGGCTCTCGTTAAAGGTTCTGTAATTAATGCAGTGATTTGTGATTTCATTTCTGGGAGTGACAGTTTAATCTGAGCTGGGGCTCTGCAGCAGACAAAAGGTGACTGCTGGCTACAATCTAATGCCATAGTCTCTTACACATGGCATCATCTATAAGTTAGATTGTTTATTAGCATAAAAGAGACATGAGTGCATCTTTATTACTTGAAAATGTCTTGTGTTTAGATAGTCATACCTTGTCTAAGTTAGCTAACATGGTTGACTTTATTCTTTATTATTTAGTACAGTATGTTTGTTATGCTGAAAATATAGCAAATGGTCTTACTTTGTATTTACACTTAACATGGCTTATTAGTCCTGTATTTATGTGTGGTGGTGCAAGATGTCATAAAGCCCATAAGATAAGCTTTGTTTGATAATGCGTAGTGAAGCAACATTTTTCATTTGTATACAGTTTTACACATCAACCTGATTACACCTTCATAAATCAAAAAAAAGGCTAAACATGTCAATAATAAACAATTTGAGAAAGATGACATCCTCAAATGTCTTGTTTTGTCCACAACTCAAAGAGATTCAGTTTACTATCACAGAGGAGAGAAGGAACTAGAAAATATCCACATTTAACACGCTGACATCAGAGAATTTCTAAAAAAATTTACTCAAACCGATTTATCAATTATTAAAATAGTTGGAGATTAATTTATTGGTTGACAACTAATTGATTAATCTATGCAGCTCTACAATGTTGACAGTTGGTAGAAAACAGTAAACTTACAGCTGGCTCTTGTGTTCAAGTAGCAGACTTTATTGACCCAATAAAGTCTAATCCATCCATACATCGCCTACCTACAATGTTTTATGGCAAGACTACTTCCTCCTTTGTTGTTACGATGGAGAGCAAGATAACGAGTAATCCCAAAATGTGGAACTATTCCTTTAAAGCCTTTTTTTGTCAGATTTCTCAGATCCCAGAGCCAGGAATCCAAAGAGTTTTCCTGTGGTGTTTGTGTTTGACAGCAGTGAAACGAAGAAGGCCGGAGGCTCTCCCTAACCCAGCCGCCATAACCTTACACCCAACCTGCGGCTGCATCACTCTGGTGAGAGAAAACGTCTGGTTGGTAGAGAGCTACCACAGATTCCCTGCTCCTATGCTCCACTATGGGTGTCTATCTCCCAGGAGAAGCCTTCAAGCCGCCAACAGATGACTTATAGACCACGCCTGGTATCTGAGAATATCATTACAGTCTGTTGTTTGTTCAGACGTATTCCTGGAGGCAGTAAACCCCAAAACGTGCACAAGATCCACATAGGCGTGTTACTCAAGCGACAACTTCCGAGTCTGAAAAGTGAAGCCAAAGCTGAACCTCCTTAAAGCTGTGTTTTCTGTAACTTCCAGCAGGGGGCGACTCCACTGGCTCCAAATAGAAGTCAGTTTCTATAGAAATCTATGAGAAAATCAGCCTACTTCTCGCTTCATGTATTACCCAGTAAACATTTTCATAATGAGTATAAAGCAGGGGATGCTTTAGTATCTGTCAATCAGGACAGAGGCTTAGCAATGCTATTATGAAGAAAAGGGAGTCCAGCCAAACACCTTTTATTTTAAACAAGTAACAAGGGAGCTGGTACTGCAAAAACTCAAAGACCTGAATCCTTCCAAGGCTACCGGTTTTGACATCCCTCCAAGATTTCTAAGGGATGCTGTTGAAATAATCACTCCTGTCATAACCTATCTTATTAATTTATCCATTGAAAATAACTATTTTCCAAATAAATTTAAGGTGGCAAGAGTGATACCTTCATATAAAAAGGGGCCCAAATCAGATCCTGGAAATTTCGGGAAATGTAGGGAAAAGTTCAACACAATTCAACTCTTGCAGTGGCTGTGGGCGTGTGAACGCGACAGTTTCACGGGATTTCGCTCGCTTGTCGTGATGTCTGTCAGATTGCCCGCGCCTCCCCCTTACCTGCCCGCTCACGTCTCATTGAAAATGCACAACAATGACTCCCCCGTGTGAAAGGGCCTTAAGGCTGCTTAATAGCAGCGTCGTGGTTGGGATTGTGGCGCTGAACAACCTTGAGAGTGAGTAACTCAACAACTTTTGACCTTGGCCTTGAGAATGCCTACTACTGTACCTCTGGCTATATTTCTTATTGGACCAACCAACAACAACAAAATTGAAACACGAACCGTCAATGGACGCCATCTGGGCCACGTCACTCATTGCTGCTGACCAGAGGTAAGCCCACACACAACCCACTGCCAGCCAGCCTTTTCTTTACAAAGCATACTTTATGTTGGAGAATACATTTACCCTAGACCAGCTAAGAGCCGAAATGTGACATTCTCACACTTACTTTTCACTCTAAAGCAGAGATCTTCAACAGGGGGTCCGGGACCCCTAGGGGGTCCTCAGAGTCACTGTAGGGGAGCCACAAATCATGCCCACAATTATTATTTCAATAGCTTAGTATTCTATGCACTAAAAAGGGAATGTATACATGCTTTAGGCCGCTCTACACTTTCTTGTAGGCCCAGTTTATTATGCAACTTCATTTTATATAATACATGTAGTCGGGGGTCCCTGCTCTGTCTCGTTTTCAGTTAAGGTTGTTTTTTTTATAAACTGTATAGTATCCATGTGTTGACAGTGGAGGGAGTTAGAATACATTATGGGCACCAAAATATTTTCTTAGATTTAGTTTGCTATAAAATAAAGCAATATGAATGTCAACAGCTCTGGTGTCACACTGTCTCTTTTCGATTTTTTCTCTCCGTGTGGAGCCATTGAATGTAGTGGAAATAAAATGCCAGAAAATCCAATAGAGAGGAGAAACAATAAACTGATACCCCATTTTAAGGGGGTGCAGTGTGGCCGCCAAAGCGCTGCACTGTGGGTAATAAATCAATGTTACTGACAACTGTCCACGCTGTGTCTCTGTAAACCAGAGAGATCAGCTGGTGCCTTGACCCAAAGCCAAACATATCTGATTCAGGGCCAACACTCTGATACAGTCTCACACACACACACACACAAATACAATCATCATGAGGCCAGCACACATCAACGCCTAAAGGCCATTTGGTCCAATGATGGTCGAGCACACACACATGCACAGATACACAAGTGGGCTGCAAAAAGGCCATCCATGCTGATTCTGACACTCCCCGGGGTGCGATGCATCTTATCTCCACTTCCTCCTGTCCCGCCTGTTAGCTAGCTAACAGATACGGGACAGCTCGCAGGCATCTGAAGGTGCACCGGAGACCCGATAAGCAGTAAATTAGAGCCGAGCAGAGGCATGGTCTATGTACCGCTGCCCAAGGGTCAGTCTGCATCAGCGGTTATCCCATGATACGAGGTGAGCTGGAGGAATGTGACCACCTTTAAACGGAGATCCCACTCGAAGCATGACCGCAGTGATTTAAGATTTACTGCATGCCAGAAACACACATCGGCTCAGAGTTGTACAATGTTTGAATTCGTAATGAAGTGTTGTAATCCCCATTTGTTCAGCTTGTACTTTTTTATGGAATGCTATCTTATTCAATATTAAATAAATGAATACATAAATAAATATGCCTATGAAATACATCCTGAAATAAATAAGAGGCAATACATATATAAGTAAATATAGTTCAATAAACAAATAGCTTTTACTTTATTTATATTTGAATTGTCTCATTTATTTCAGGATGTATTTAATAGGCATATTTATTTAATAATTTGGGTCTTTTTTTACCAATTTAATCTATTAAATTAAATGTATGTGAAGCCCTTTGTGACGGTCTGTGAAAGGTGCTATATCAAATACACGTATTATATATTGAATAAAATATGCATTCCATAATGTTTTACTGGTTTTAGAAAAGGTCACTCTGTAAATTCGTATTTGGGCCGAACAGCACTCTGGCTGTCTGACACCCCCAGTGATTTATGACACGGCAGAAACAAAAACACCCAAAAACATACAGTTGTTTGGGGGGGGGGGGGGGGGTTGTACCGACCACTATATGATCAGGGTATCATTGGATAATGCGTTATTCATTTTTAATTAGAAAATTAAAAACATGTTTCTGTTGTCAGAATGAAAAAAATAAATACTCAAAAATGGCCCTTTTTTTTTTAGTTTTTGGCAATTCCTTTAATAATTTTTCCTTTTGGATTGAAGAATGAAAAAGTCAAAAGTCAAAAATGGAAATCACATGGGGTTTTTATGATTTGTTTATTGTGCAAAAAACCCAAATCAGGTTTGATTTTTTTTTTGTTTCCAAATGAAAAAAAATTTTTTTTGCAAATTCATATTTGGAAAGAAATCAAGACAGATAACGTGAAGTAAGTAAATGGTCCGTGTACTTTTTCGTTCATTCGATTTTCATTTCATAAACAGTATTAAAAAACAAAAAACGAATGCTTATTTGATTTTTGTTTTAAAATACAAAATTTGAAATTGAAATACAGGGCATGTTTTTCCTTTTCATGGTCAAAAGGGAATGGGAGGAATTAAAAATATGCTGTGATTTTCATTTTCTATTTCATATAACAAAAATAAAATCACTCGAAAATAGAAATGAAAAAAGCCTGTTATTTTCATATTCAGAGACCGGATGTTGTCATTTCCAAGGCAACAGCGCCAGTGTAGGCTACCAGTGGTGCTTTCAGCCCAGGCTAAAATTACTCTGGAAACATATTGTGTAATAATGGTAGATAATGCTTGGGGGGAATTTTATTTCATAATGTCACATTTATTTATTACCCTCTCTCCCTGCCTTCCTCTGACTCTCTGTCTCTACCCGCAGCAGACAACTTCGCCCCAAGAGAGTCGAACCAGCTAAGGAAATACAATTTCAGTTCACGGCTGTAACGTTACCGTTATGCCACCATTACCAATCCCTGCAAACTTTCTGTTGCTTGCTGATCTGGCAGAGAGTCACCGGGGGTTCGGGATCAGATCATGGGGATCAGACCTCCGGTGCTGGGTCTAATATTCTAATATTAGCTGCTGCAGCTAGCTAGCAGCTAGCCTCCAGCCCTGTGACCTCGGTCCCGGCGGTTTGCTGCCCGGTGCTGACTGACTCTGGTCCGTCTGCAGAGCTGGCGTGTTTTAGTCATATTTTCTTTTGTTTGCAGATAGTGATATGCTATGATGCACTGATGTCAGGCAGGCTTGCTAGTTGCTTTTAGTCGAAGTCTGTGAGATAAAACTTCCTTTGAATATAACGTGCATATAAATAGACGGAATAAATAAAAGTCCCCTGAAATAAATAAAAGTAAAACATATGTATTTAGGCTATTGAACTATAATGACTAATGCGTATGTTCATATGTATTGCCTCATTTATGTATTTCATGATCTATTTCATAGCCATATTTATGTATATTTATGTAAAGGGGGGCAAAAAATGGATGATCGGTCGCTCAGGAAGTTATAGGCTACAGTTTCCCTCAACTGCAGCCGGGACATTCTAAAACGCTTAACGTGAAAAAGCTTAACATGGTTTAATCTACCTAAACAATGATCAATCAGATATCAGTCAGTTATCAGTCAGATAACGTCCATAATAATTGGACTTTGGGTTAGATTTTTTGACAGTTTTCAGTGGTTATGAGTAGCAATATGAGATAGAAATTTGGTAATCATTGATCATTGTTTAGGTACATTAAACCACGTTAAGCTTCTTCCTCGCCATAGGCGCCAATGAAGAAGAAAACGTTAATGTGAGAGAACTTCTATAATCGTTGAATTTCAGTTTAGTTTTTTTGACAGGCTAGTGTTCATGACAAGATATGGCCATGAGAAATATGGTGATGGTTAAGTGTTTTTTTTATCATGTTAAGCGTTTTAGAATGTCCCCTGCAGCCTGAGTTAAAGCAAATATGGTAGTGTATGTTTTGGTCATTCGATTTTCATTTCATGAAATACATAAATGAGGCAATACATATAAACATATGCATTAGGGTTTCCAAAGTAGCCTGGGCTGAAAGCACTACCAATGGTAGGCTACACTGGCGCTGTTGCCATGGAAATGACAACATCCGGTCTCTTAATATGAAAAAACAGGCCTTTTTTCGTTTCTATTTGAGTGATTTTATTTTTTATATGAAATAGAAAATGAAAATCAAAGTATCTTTTAAATTTCTCCCATCCCCTTTTGACCATGAAAAGGAAAAAATGCCTTGTATTTCAATTTCAAATTTTGTATTTTAAAACAAAAATCAAATAACCAGTCGTTTTGTTTTTTAATACCCATTTATGAAATGAAAATCGAATGAACGAAAAAGTACACGGACCGTAAATGTGTCAAAATCAGATCATGGGGGAGTAGGTTAGATGAAAAATAAATTAGATTTTTCATTTTTATTCTGACACCAAAAACGTTTGTTTTTCATTTTCTAATTACAAATGAATTCCGGATTATACAATGATACCCTGACCCTAACCCTGGTGTATCTAGACTAATGCTGGGTTCCAGGCAACCCTAACTCGTGTTACCTTCTATCGTGAAAGTGCCCTGGAACGGCAGTCAAACCCGTAACTTACTCCCCGTGAACTGGTACCAGATGGCTCTACTCCCAGTTACAGTCCTTGACGTCACACACACAAACAATGGCGACATCTGTTGATGCTGTACAGACGCCGGTGATTAACGGTGAAAAATAGAAATAGACATAAATAGGCAACGTAAAGTAATTCCGCACATTGTAATCAAAACAATACACATATGATTGTGTACTACTACAGGTTATGTTTATGAAATGAAGCCCAAAATATGTTGCCGACTAAAAATCGCTAGTATCAGCTAGCGCTAGCTAACCTTAACGTTAGGTAGCCGCTAGCTAACCTTAACGTTAGGTAGCCTAACCTGAACCTATCACGGTACAATGGCGGACTCAAATGCACAACTCAACACAGGGAATCACAGGTAAGTATTTATTGTTCAATGAACAATGCAGGCAAAGGTACAAAAAGTGGCAGGCAAAAATCATAGTCAAAAAAACAGTCAAAAGTCTAGAAAACACTGGGAATACAAACAAGGAAAAACGCTGGAGAGAGTGACTTACGTACAACTACAATCTGGCAGAGGTAAGTGGGACTGGTGAGTTTTTATGCATGGGGCTTGGGGAAGCTGAAAACAAACAGGTGAAACAAATTAGGGGCGGGTATAGTAATCATACAGGCGGGAAAGCAGACAAAGGGAAAGTGACCTGAAATGAGATAGACTGTTATTTCAAAATAAAACAGGAAAAGCAAACAAATAAACAAAACACAAAATAAAAGCAGGAGCTGAACATGACAGAACCCTGCCAACGGCACAAGCTTTGACGGTGTGCCAAATGTCATAATGTCATTATTTTTATCATCAAACGCACAAATCTGCTCTACCTAAACGATGCGAAGAGCATCAGACCAGAGCCGCAGAAGGGTTTGTCGTGACTTTGCCTGGAACGCTACCAATTCGTGAGTCGAGACTAAAAATTGTGTCTGGAACGCAGCAAAAGTATAACCTAAGTGATGAACAGGGGCTACGTTCACACCGCAAGTCAAGAGATTTGCCTGCAGTCTGAACGTAGCCAGGGTTTCCCAAACTTAACTCCAACCACTTCCCTCTTTTTTGCATCCAGACTAATCAGATATCTCTTGCAGCAAAAACTTTTCCTCAGGTGTGCTCCTTTTATTGAAGGCCCCCGAAAGTTGATTGTCTAATTCAAACCCTGTGGCATTACTGTGCTGCACAAGTGGAAACCAATCATCGTTTCACACCTGGAGAGAAAACAGAGGAGGGGAGGAGAAAGAAAAACAGGAGGTAAGACAAACACACACAAACAGGCACTTTGCCACCCTGCCTGGCACGTAACACTCTCTTCAAAGCCACCAGAGTAATTTTACCCCGCAGAACAAGGGAGTTGCTGTACAAACATTTGTTTGTGTTGTTGTGTGACTTTGGTGTTTCAAAAGGGTTAGGAACTAACTATGGATTAGTACATACAACCCCATTTCAAAAGATCCAAACTATCCCTTTAAAATACTTAATATGACTTAAAAAAGATACACACAACTTTTATATGACGATTTATATTAAATTATTTCTCCGTCAGCAGCACACTTTATTTCCTGCTCCTGTTTATTTTATTAATATTTAATAACACAGTAAACATGAATAGACAGTCTATATAAAATGCTGAATGTAGTGAAGAGTCAATATACAGTTAGTGCAAATAGTGGTCTAGGCGCTAATGTAGATCAGGAATAACACAATATGCATGAATAGACAGACTGTATAAAAGTTGAAAGAGTCAATGTAAATATGAATCAACATACTATATAAAAATGCTGAAATGTAAAGAGTCGATCTATAGTTAGTGCAGAAATTGTGGTCTAGATAGAGATGTAGATCAGTAGAGTGTACTAAAATTGTGTGATACAAAGGTGGGAAGAAAACAAAAACAGTTGAGCATATCAGGTCAAGGTCAATCAAGATGCGCATCTGTGCAAATATGCAATTGGGCATGACAAGGATAACGGGGTAAGGGTGTGCAAAACAGTGGGTGAAAGATGGATGAAAGAATAACAGTTAGCACGTGCCATGATCGGACCGGAGCTCAGACAGACGTGATTTGAAGGCAGTTAGTGGGATAAGGGCTTTGAGTTTCAGGGTTTTTTGTAGTTCGTTCCAGTCATTTGCAGCTGAGAATTGGAAGGAGTGGTGGCCAAAGGAGGTGTGGGCTTTTGGGCTGACCAAGGAGATGTAAATGTTTGAGTGAAGGCTGCGGGTGGGTGAGGCTATTGTGACCAGTGAGCTTAGGTACACCGGGGCTTTGCCTAGCAAGGACTTCTAAATTAGTTGGTACCAGTGGGTTAGGCGTCGAGTGTGTTACGAGGGCCAGCCAATTAAAGCATGGAGGTGGCAGTGGTGGGTGTTAAAAGGGGCTCTGGTCTCAAAACGTATGGCACTGTGATAGACAACATCCAGTATTTTCAGGAGAGAGTTTGAGGCAGTTCTGTAAATGATGTCACTGAAATCGAGGATTGGTGAAATTGTCATTTTCACCAAAGCGAGTTTGGCAGCGTGAGTGAAGGAGGCCCTGTTGCGGAATAGGAAACTGATCCTAGACTTAACTCTACATTGAAGGTGTTTTATGTGTTGCTGGAAGGAGAGGGAACTGTCTAACCAGACACCTAAGTATTTGTACACTGCCATGTTTTCTAATTCCAACCCATCAAGCGTGGTAATGCCAAACGGGTGGGCAGGGGTGGGCAGCGACCGATTGAAAAGCATGAACTTGGTTTTGCCAGGGCTTAGTAGTAATTGGAGGTTTCAGAAGGAGTGCTGGATGGCATTGAAGCTCTCCTGAAGGTTTGATAGCTGTTTAGTTTACTCTTTGTTTCCATTTCTGACAATTTTGTACAATTCAATGTTCTTATTCATACTTTAGAAATATATTAAATTGTTGGTAATGTCACATGAAACACTAGGCTTCATATCAGATGCAAAGGCCATCACCTTAAATGATCTGTTTTTAAATGTATGACTTGTTAGATGATGCTTAACCTGCACTCCGTGTAGTTTCATTTAGTTTGGCTCTTTGTAGTCTCGCAATGCTACTAGTATCTCCACAGCGCTGCGGAGGAAGGTCTGTTAACAGGAGCATACACTCATGGAAAAAAAAAAGGTCAGCGGTTGTTTGCATTTCTTTAAACCAATCGTAAGCTCCGGACGCAGCGACACAGGCCTGCCATCCAAATGTTCACTTAATCCAGACTAGTGCTCTACAGACGCACCTGTATTTCTTTAAACCAATCCCAATGGTCTTAGGCGGCGCTAAGCTCCGGACGCAGCGACGGTGGCTCTGCTAAATAGTCTCAGGAAGGAACTTGTTCTGGTGGAACATTTGCACCCCGCAAAAGAAAACTCCACATCCAATATTAAATGAAGTTAACTGTTGACATAATACAGTACCGTGAGCTATTTAAATGAGCTGATACATGGTTAAACCTCATTGGCTCTTCCCAGTGTATCTCCGTGTGTTCTTCGTCCACAGCAATCCCACCAATCAGTTCCAAAACCTCCCAGTTAGAGAGGAAATTATTTAACATATTCTTTGTAAATCTTTACAATCATTCCCAAAAAGAACCAAGCAGGTCTGACTTGTTGCACCATCCAAATCGTCTTCAAAACTTGACATTTTCAGCGTGTAATGTCCGAAGTTTAACGTAAACACAAAGAAAACGGAAAGCGAGGGGCGAGGGACATCTAACGCTGGTAAGTGAACCATTGTTGATTCAGACAAGGGTGTTTGTGATGTAAAAGTCACAGAGTAGTGATGGATTATCAGGTCTCTTTAAAATCATTTTCAAAGTGTCAAATGTCATGTGCGTTATTTGAGATAAACCAGATGGTGTCATATTAAATCTGCACTCACTTGTATCTTTTTATATGATGATTTACAGTTTGGTGCATTTCAAACAGAGAAATATTATCCTGTATTCCCTCATGGCCAGGAGGCGTGTTTCGGGTGACCTTTTTATACTTAATGGGGCTCTGTCTGGTACCCAGACACCTACAAGGTGGTACATCGTTGGGGCGTTGGATTAGGCGAGAACGTTTAATTGATGACATTTCGCTGACACATTTCAGCGGGGTGACTGCTGTACAATTAGTCAGTAGGTAGCCGTTCAGTCTCAGAGTCAAGGATGGAGCAATTTGGAGGCGATTGAAACTTTAACCTTTCAAAAAACTGTCCAATTTCTCTAACCAGCAGGAAACAACTGCATCCTATATAACTGTAGAACCTGAAGGAAGTAATGAGGCCTGTTTGGATCTTATTTAAAGTTAAAATCATTTAACAGTTACACAGCAGTTATTTAGACTTATGTACTATAGTGAAGCTATGGATCAAACACAACTGCTTATTGTTCTTATTATCTTATTTGATTAATTTAGGAACGTGCTTTGAATATTATGTTATTCTGTATATCTGTGCAACGCATTCTCATGAACGGGTTAGTTTGATATCGTACAAAAACTTATGAGTTCCAACGAAATGAAGGCGACTGTCGGCTGGTCACATGACGGATAAGTTTAGCAGTCTTCACAGTTAAATTTAGCCGAGAAAAGGTGACTGTGAGCCGGGTGCAGAGCACCGTAAGAGGACAGTCCTTTCAGAGGTGTAGAATATTAACAGTTAAAGTTGTTTTGTGCTCATGGCAAAAGAGCTGCGTCCAGTCATTGAGGAAGAGGAAGTTAGTTTAGGCCTTGCATGGCATAAAAGTGCATTGTGTACCAGACAGCAGAGCTGGGCAATATATCGTGATATGAGACTAGATATCGTCTTAGATTTTGGATATGGTATAAAAGTGCATTGTGTACCAGACAGATAAGCAGAAAAACAGGAAAGACAGTTAAAGTTACGAGAACATAAGAGGAAGTCGCACCGCACAGAGGCCCTAACCCTGGCGTGTGTGTGTGTGTGTGTGTGTGTGTGTGTGTGTGTGTGTGTGTGTGTGTGTTTGTGTGTGTGAAAATTTATTTGTTGTTTATTTGAATAGGGACAGATACAAAAAACATAGATCATTACATAAAGAACAATCCGATGCCTGTATCACAGTGTTTATAGCCATGGCTAATTCGCAACACCTGTCCCTAGAAGGGCTTTTAACAGTTAAAATAATAAATAATAATAAATAAAGGAATCAAATGTTTACAGTGAATACAATAAAATGTCCAGAAACCAGTTAGCAGCAATAAAAATAAGTGTAGTAAATAAACACATTCACTCGAACTCACACAGATGCACATCTCACATACACACAACATTTCATATGGCATGATCACACTGCTGCTGCTGTATGAACCATGCTTTTGATAGTTTTTTAAAGGTGGACATTTTAGTTAGAGTCTTTATATTTGTAGGAAGCCAGTTCCACAGATTGGCTCCTTTCACAGAAAAAACATTTGGGGCAAAAGATGAGGAGACACCCCCTGTGAGGGGAGGATAAAAGCTTGAGGGAGAGAATAGATCGGAGCTCACTTTGGAGGACAACTTGGTGGACCGAGCCCTGACTTGATGACTGTTGCTAGGGAAACTTAGTCTCTGTTTGTGAACCCACAGCTGTGTTGTAACTCTTATGCTGGACTCAGTAAACATGGCTGACTGAACTCATCGTCTCTGATTGATCCTTGTGTATGGTGCACGTAAGTAAGTCCAATAAAAGGAGGCGCGGGAATTAATTAACTGGAGTCAGATTAGACTGGCCTTAGGGCCTTTTCAGACAATTCCCACTACAGAGGCCGTTACATTAGTTTAGGCACCAAAATGATTAGTTAAGAATAGAAAAAAATATTGTGGTTTGCTTTAAAACAGCGGTCCCCTTAGTGAATGATGCGAGATCAGCTTTCATCTGGTTTTAAAATTACCGGAAGGATAACAAGCTGTAAAAGCCTGTCCTGAATGATAAGAGTCGTTTGTCTCCAGGCTGTGTAGGAATAAAAATGTCATGACTTTATTAGAATACAGAGTCTGTGCATGTGGGAAGGCGACACGCTGAGATAACAGCACATGCTGCCACAGAAACATGCAGATAAAACAAGAAGAAAAGGATGAACGGACGATAAAATACAGGAGCACAAAGTGGGTTTGAAGAGGAGGAAGGAGATTTTTTCCCATGATGTCTGTGTTCCTGCAGCTTGTCTCTTTGCTCTTGCTGCGTGACAGTCCCTTCCTTCCCTCAGCGGGGCGTTTGCCGTGATGAGAGAAGGCTGGAGGCGGCAGCTGAGAGTCAGCGAGGGGGAGAAAGAGTAGGACGGGAGAAAATAATAGAGGGATGGAAGCACGGGTAGCACGACGGAGAGAGGTGCAGAGGCAGAGTGAGAGAGAATAAGAAGCAGGGGCAGATGGATGGATGAAGGTGAGACTAAATGTATTCATTTCATGTCATACCTGCCAACACTGGGCTGTGAAAAAGAGGGAGATTTTCTGGTTCAACGGTTGGCATGGCTGAGTCGCAACGTCCCCGCCAACATTTAACCCTTCACTACAAATGAATATAAATACAACAATGTAAACTAAATTACTTATAATGAACCTTACATCCAGAGCAATGTACAAAATGTACAAACATGTCAAATGT